>NW_006781263.1:1484753-1504345 GCF_000442215.2 Lipotes vexillifer
GCAGGAATGTCAGTGGCAAGAAGGGAGGACAAAAGGTCATCCAGAGGCAGAGGCAGACAAAAGAAGCAGCTTCAAGAATTTGGGTGCTGGCAGCAAGGAGAGAAAACCAAAGTTTGTCTCCATAGAGGATATTAGGGTATTTACAGAGTAAATACTAGAATACTCATAGGAAAAGCACGAGGCACACCTGAAACAGGCAGGACAACAGAAATTGACCTGAGAAATTGACTTTTGATTCATCCAGTATTATAGGAATCACTTCAAAATGTGCTGGGTTTGTAACTAGTTACTTGCAGCAGGTAAGCAGAGGGGAACATAGATGAAATTTCCAGAAGAGTTGGGAAGAGGGCGTATCAATTAGCTATGCCACTAAAATGTTGTATGGCGACCAACCACAAAAGTCAGTGGCATACACCAGTAAGTATTTGTTCAGCTCAAGAGTCTATGGGGTTCATCTGATCTGGGTTGGACTTGGCTCTTCTTGGCTGGGACTCCTTCCATGTCTGGGAGTTTGCTACCTATTGGTTGATCCAGGGTGGCCTTGGTTGGGATGACTAGGGTATCCTGGCTTTGGTCCATATTTTTCTCATCCTCGTCCTGAGGCCAGTCGACCAGCCTGGGCATGTCCTTCTCATGATAATGACAATGGGCAGGTGTGAGCAAGCCTCATTGCACAGCAATTATGAGCCTCTAATTGTGATATATTTGCTATTATCCTATTGGCCAAAGCAACTCCTGTGGCTGAGCTGAGAGTCAGGGGAGGAGTGTCTTGGGAACGAATGGATAGAGAGAGGGATTAAGAATTATGGCCATTAATCAATCTGCCGAAGAAGGTATTTTGTAAAAATCAACCTTGAAAATGGACAAAGGGAGATTTTCGAAGGATCTCTCAGGAACTTCTGTCTGTTAGGCGGCGTTCCTAGCCCCGGGGACTTGAAACAAAGGAATCTTTCCCCTTCGCTAAGGAGTGCCTGCTATCCTGCCTACCCTGAAGTCCTTTATCCACATCGAAGGAGCTCATATTTCAGCCTGGCCATTCGCGTGACTGTCCTTTTATGACCATCCTTCAAAATCCCCCACCAGATAGACCACTGGACTTTGGAGTCTGAGAAGGAGGCTGCCCTGATGTAAAGGAACAGGACCTTATTGGGCCTTCCGGGGACAGACCCCTCCCCCCATATTCTGCTTTAGCTCGTCTCTGAAGTACCCAGGTAATAGTATCTGATGCACATTACCCAGGTAATAGTATCTGATGCACATTTCTGAGCTGCTTTACAGGTGCTAAACCCACCACCAAATGAAAGATGTTAACTACTTGACAACCAAGAGTACGTAGTCCCCAAGCCTACTGGAGCCTAAGGATTGATAACGTTAACCCCTGTGACCTCACCATCAACCAATCAGAGAATTGTATACAAGCTGATCACAGACCCTGGGACACCCCTCCCTCACCTGGCCTCTAAAAATGCTATGCTGACACCCACCAGGGAGTTCATGTGTTTAAAGCACTAGCTATCCCAGACTCCTTGTAAGGTGCCTTATAATAAACACTGCACTTTCCCTCACCACAATCCAGTGTTGGTAGATTGGCTTTACTGCGAGTGAGTGAGTAGACCCAAGTTTGGTTCAGTAACACCAGGAGACAGGGAATAAATGCGTTGGTTGCAAGGCTAGTGGGCTTTCCCCATCTCTGCTAAGAGACCCAGGTGTAATCTCAGGAAGGAATTGCTAAAATGAGAAGGATGCAGCAGATTTAATTACATTATACTTTTCAGATGACAAAGGAAAGGTGACTTGGATGATTGATTAATCAGAAGGCAGATTAGGTTGTAAGACATTGCCAGTGTTGACCGAGGACTCCCAGGAGAGGAAGAGTACAGCTGTCAATCATACTCTAGTGGAAACTTCTGGAAGGTGGGAAGTGTTGTTTGAGAACTGCCCATCCCCATGGCTCTTACTCTGCCTGACTTGATAAAGTCTTTTACAAATTGGCTTGCTTGGCCCGTGCTAGTCACCCAGAGCTTGAAAACCACAAGCAGACATTGTAACCCTGAGCTTCTGGACCTGCATCACCAAACCCCAGACACAGATTCACAGTGATCCTACCGACACGTCCAGACCTCGTGAGGCCCTTGGGAACACTAGCTTTCCTCCCAGGTTAACAATTCTCAAGCTGCAGGACCTACGTTAGGTGAGTCTCTAATGAGAAGTCTCACCTTCTAGAAGCCCTGACCCCTGGACGTATGTTCAGTGTCCTGACACAAAGGAATATTTTTTAAAGTGTGGCATTCAATGCAATGTTTATATGGTTTATATGTCTCTTGCTTTGGACAGTGAAATCCTAGCAAACAGCAACTTGTATTTAACTGGATCTGCTATACCACAGGATAAGTTAAACTTGATTAGAAAATACTGGCAGACGTAAAACTTCCCCTGATGATATTCACTCAAGAAGCTGAACAGAGATTCTTTTCTTCAGATTTTTTTCCAGTTTTATTGAGATATAATTGACATATAGCACATAAGTTTAAGGTGTTCAGCATAATGATTTGACTTAAATGGTGAAGTAACTACCACAGTAAGTTTACTTAACATTCATCGTCTCATACAGATACGAAAAAGGATGAAAAAAAAATTTTCCCTTTGTGATGAGAACTCTTAGAATCTACTCTCATAACTTTCTAATATATCCTACAGCAGTGTCATAACTATATAACTATAGCTGTCATGTTGTACATTACATCCCTAATATTTATTTATCTTATAACTGGGAGTTTGTACCTTTTGACCACCTTGATCCAATTCTTCCTCCCCCCATGTCCCACCTCTGGTAACCACAAATCTGATCTCTTTTTCCATGAGTTTGGTTTTTTGAGGGTTCTTTCTTTCTTTCTTTAGGTGCTCCATATAAGAGAGATCATACAATATTTGTCTTTTTCTGTCTGACTTACATTTCACTTATCACAATGCCCTCAAGGTCAAGGTTCAGGAATGAGTAGAGATTCTTGGTGTTCCACCCAAACCCTTTGCACTCACCTCTGCCTAAAGGCCACATACGACCAGAAACTGTGACTCTCTGTCCAAAGACTCTTTTTTCATTGTGGGAGCATGCTTGGTCCGTGCACAGCACTAACACAGGAGAGTCAGTGCTCTCAGAAGCAGCCCTCAGCAATACCAGACGGGGAGGTGCTGGATAAGGAGCCCAGCTCCCTCGCCTTGGGAGTGGAATAACGGGAATGGGAATGTCGTGCTTACCTGCTTGGTCATGAACCCCATACAGGCTACCCTCCCCTCTCTGTCTCCCTTCTTCACTTCCCCCAGTGTTTCCTGGGATCCCCTCCCAAATCAACTACTTGCTCTCAAATCCGTTTCAACCCAAGAGAGCACTCAGTCTCACAAGAGAACACAGTCAGGTTAATAAGCGGCCGTGGTTGTTAACAGAACAATACCTAGGATACCAGTTTTTCTTTGCCGCTGTTGTGTTCCGTGAAGGAGAAACCAATGTTATAAGTTAAAAGAAAGTGAATTACGTTGATGAGATTCAAACAAGACAAATCTCAGGGCTTCTAGATGGACGACAGATATCAGATAGACAGAGAAAGGATGGCTCCAGCCATCTACATGACCTATTAGTCTAGACCTTAGCCTGGGGCAGTCAGGCAAACTGCAAACTTGAGGAAAGAGGCTCCAGTCTTGCCCACCTAACTCTGAGAAACTGCATGAAGCCTGATAGAAAGACAGCATCGTTCTCTATGGCTCCCCTCCTGCAGCTTGCTCTGCTCGCTCAATATTATGTTACTGAGACTTTTTTTCAGTTTGGATATATATGCTCTTATTTTAATTGCTTCATCATAGTCCGAGGGCATGAATACTGCACAATGTGTCGGTTCACTCTCCTGGAGATGGATATTCAAACTGTTCTAAAATTTCATGATTGCAGCCCGTGCTTTGACAAACGTTCCTGTCTGTGCCCCAGTATGTGTGCACATGTGTGTGTGCATGTGTGTGTGTGTGTGCATGTGTGGGTATGTCCATGCAGGGTTGCTAGGTTATGTACATGGGTAGAAAACAACAAATCTGCAACAGTGGTCACCTCTGGCGGTGGGCTTAGCAAGAGTGGGTCCTTGGAAGGAGTGTGATTGTTCAAGGGATGTTGGTCTCATCATTCCTACCTGCAGTACTTTGCTCATAATTTAAAAATACACAAATCTACTCTGGTTTTGAATTGACCCAGAGACAACTCTTTCTTGGCTTTACCTTGTTGCCTTTATTTGTTAAAACTTCCTCTCAAGCACTGATGTCTCCAAGAAGCATGTACTAAAGAAACAGAGAATCAGTTTTGCTCAAAGTTAGTAAAAACAATCATTAAAAAAAAGGAATTCTTAAATCTGTGACTGACAGAAAATTTTTCTTTGACTTTAATGTCTTCCCCCAACTTTAAAAAAATCTATTTTCGGAATATTGACTTAGGTAAACAGTCCTCACCTCTGGGGGAATTCCAGGATAGCTTTATCCGTTGGCAGCTCTGTGAGAAAAGCCATCTAGGTCATTTCAGGCTTTCATCCTTTGTTTATTTCAAGTCAATAAAAAAGTTGGCCAGGAAGGTGACTCAGGATTTGGTTTGCTCTGGCTTACTTGATTAAGATAATAGGTTGATTTGGCTTATTCATTCCTTTTTACCTCTTTATTCTTACTAGAAATGAGATTAAATGGCCATTTTTCCTTTCCCACCTCCAATCAGTTGATTTTGATAAAAAAATATTTTCGCCAAATTGATGTGATTGCACACAAGATTTCTGAATTAGGTAGCCCAGGTCTTCCCTCACTTCCTCACCAAAAATTCCATCCGTGAAGGTATAGTTCAAAAATAGAAAGTGATTGCAATGACCATGTGAGTTTCCACTAGGAGGAATTGGGGCTATGATTCAGCTGTTTTGCAGGCACTGATTAACTAATCAAGTCAGCAAGGACTCTGCTGCTATTTAGAGGTGATACCTTGGATAATGGAATCCTCATTTTGAGTGTTCCCTTTAGGGCACTTCTATGCTAGCAGCTATCAGGCCATCAATAGCTTACCTTAACTAGTCCATAGAAATAATACTTCGAAATACTAATAGCTAAAATTCATAAAGCATCTAATAGGTGTGAGATACTGTAACTGTTTTTTTTTTACACTATCTCATTTAATCCACATAGTATCTTTATGAGGTAGAGATTACCCCTTTGTACACATGCAGGGGCTGAGGTAGAGAGAGGCCAAGTAACTCACCTAAACGTGCCCAGCTAGTAAATGCTAGAGCCAGGATTCGAAACAGGCAGCCTGGCTCTTCACTTCCTGTTCTTGATTCCTTTGCCGTACTGAGGCTCACAGGAGCTACCATCACTTGCAAATAATCACACAGCTATCTAAGGGTAGAGCCAAGGTTTTAATCCAGATCATCTTCTAGTGAAGCCCAAGATATTAATTACTACTTTTCTACAAAAAAAAAGGGGGGGGGAGTCAAGGTCCTTCTTTAGTTTATTGTCAGTTTATACAAGAATCTCATTTCTCCCAATTACCAAGCCACCTCTGAAGTGCTAGCCAACAGTTTCAAATGATAAATATTATAGGGCATGGATGTTATATATGTGAAAGCCCTGCCCCGGGAGCAGAGATAAGGCCCGTCTAAAGATCAAAAGTTAAAAGAAGGAGGTAAACTATGGCCTTTTGCTCCCAAGAAATAGAAAAGACAAAAATTACCAGCTGTTCTTGGGTGGCTTGGAGTTAGGAATGATCCAGACTCCTTTAGAGCAAAAACACCAAAGAGAAGCTCCGTGAGGAGCCCTGGAGAGGATGCTGTAAGTAAGATGCTATAAGAAGCTAAATTTTCAAAGGATGCTTCTTTTCTAGCAAAATCACCAGCTCTCTGAACATGACCCAGTGTGATTCAGAGCAGAGGATGAGTCCTGAGTGAAGTCCCAGTGTGCGGCGACAGAGAGGAAATTGGCCTGGGGGAGGCACCTAGGACACGAGATTTAGGGGGCCCTCACTCTTGGGGCCACACAGTGCTGACCTGCACAGAACCGAGCTTGCATAGTTTTTCCAAGTCTGACCCTTAGGTCCAGGCAAAGGGCAGTTTTCCTGGGTGCTCAGCCAGAGGTGAGCAGGAACAAACAGGACCGAGCTGGAGAGAAGCTGAGTGCCCGGTGGCGGTGTCAGTACAAGGCACACCAGCGTCTCCTGTTCACCCCAAATGGGTCTGCGAGGATGGATGCCCCAAGAGGGAAGAGGAAAAGGGGAGGGGCCCGCCAAGTGGGCCACACGCATCCCAGACGTTGTCCTTCTGCTCATGACCCGCTTCTAAGCAGGCATCATCACACAAGGGCCTGCAAAGTCCTGCCCGTCTCGCCCGCTCTAACTGCCCAGGTCTCTCCTCCACCCCCAATCCCTCCGCCATCCCGCTTGCTCCCGTTGGTTCTCTTTCCCATCGATGTTCTGGCCTCATGGTTTTACACTTGCTGTCACCTTGGATGGAAACTGATCCTGGCTCTGCGCAGGGTGACTGGTGGACCCGCCCTCACCCCAACGTCACCATCCCCGGGGGCCTGTCCCATCCCGGACCCCAGATAAAAACAGGAGCCAGCCCTCCTGCACGCCATCAGCATCGGCTGGCTTCGTTTTCCCCAGGACGCTTTCATAAGCCAAAATGATCTCGTTCAAGTGTGTGCAGGCAGCTGTGCGTAATGAAAGCTCCCTCTAGAATGTGAGCTCCGTGACGGCCGGGATTCTGCTGTATTACTGCCGTCAAGAGTGTCCGACACGTGAGAGGGAGGAGATATGGGGACATATGTATACGTACAGCTGATTCACTTTGTTATAAAGCAGAAACTAACACACCATTGTAAAGCAATTATACTCCAATAGAGATGTTAAAAAGGAAAGATAGTGTCCGAAAGACAAATATCATATGCTTTCACTTATATGTGGAATCTAAAATAATGATGCAAATGAATTTATTTTCAAAACAGAAACAGACTCACAGACACAGAAAAGAAACTTACAGTTATCGAAAGGGAACAAGGGTCAGGGAGGGATAAATTAGGAGTTTGGGATTAACAGATACACACTACTATATATAAAATAGATAATCAACAGGGACCTACTGGATAGCTCAGGGAACTATATTCAATATCCTGTAATAAGCCATAATGGAAAAGAATATGTACACCAGAAATTAACACAACATTGTAAATCAACTATATTTCAATTTAAAAAAAAAGAATGCCTGGAGCACAATGGGCATTTAATAAGTGTGTGTTGAACAGATGAATTCTGTCTGCCTGTTTCGGGTAGAGAAGGCTGTTGTCTTCACAATTCCTTTATTTCTCCTGTCCACCCTCTCTGATGAGCACCTAGTTGAGAAAACTCATGGCGGGTGAGTTTTCATGTCTGTGATATTCTGGGGTTCACACTAGGCTCCTGAGTTTTGTGTGACGTGAATTTGAAAAAAACATCTGATCTCTGAAACAATGCAAATGTCCAACGGGAAAAACAATAGACAAACTACCCATGGAAACTACAGAACATGACTCAGCAATAAAGAGGAAAGAACAAGTGATTCAGGCAATGGTATTAGTGAATCTCAAAAACATTATTTTGCGTGAAAGAAGCAGACACAGAAGAACACATCTTGTATGATTCCTCTTATATAAAGTTCTAGAAGAGGCAAAGCTACTCTCTAGTTATAGAAATCAGAACATGGTTTCTTCATATAGGGTGTGGAGATTGACCAGAAAGAGAATGAGAGAACTTTCAGGTGAGATGGGAAAAGTATTTTGTTTGGGACAGTTATTACACAGTTGTATACATTTGTCAAGAATCATCAAACTGAATATTTCAGAACTGTTTTATTTTGTTGTATCTTAAAAAAAAAAAAGTTATTTAAAAAAAACCCTCTCACGACAATCCCAAGGTGAAACAGTGAGATAAAGCCGTGTGGTTAATTGTAAGAAGGAATTAAAACTGCCAGAATGTGGAGTAAAACAGCGAAATGATATGAGAAGACTTTTTCTGATATAAGTCTGAGGAAGCCCAACACAAGCTGGGAGAAGAAAGAAAAGGACATTTGTTATTTCACGTAAGTGAGAAGTCAGGCGTGGAGTTGGCTTCAGGGTTCAAGGTTCACGTGTGACTGGCCTCCCGGCTCTCAGCTGTCTGTCCTCCCTGTCGGCCGGCCCCTTTGCAGGCACCCCGCCACAGTAGGGTAGCCACCGCAGGTCGGGGGCTCATGCACAAGCCCTGGATAGGCCCTCGTTGGTCCCCCTGCCCATCACCATGGCTGGACGATGGAGAAAAACTAAGCCACCTGTGAGAGGATGAGAAATGAGAGCTCCCCAAAGAAAATGAGGGGCTGTCACGCGAAATACAGCAAATGCTTGTGGAGGGGAGTCCAACACCCATGAGGCCACTGCAGCGTTAGGACAAAATGATGGAGCAAAGTCCAGCTCCTCATGAACTACTTAAATGCCACCCCTCACTCAGCAATTTGCCAAGAAGTTAAATGTACTGATATCAGCTAGCGACCTCCAGTTTGGTGGGCTGGGGACTTGTTTGTGTGAGGAATGTTTTTCCTTTTATTTTCTTGCTGAAACTAAATCTAAAACCTGCCAGAGATGGGGAGCAAACAAGAGATCATTGTGCCTGGTGTTTCCTTTTTCACACAAATATCATCACTTTATTCCAGGAAGGGCAAACACCTCTGTATTAGACAATTGCCTGGTAACAAGTGGCTTCCTCCAGTCCCTAACCTGCTGGCAGAATTATAACTGAGTGTGACCTACGGAAAGGAGGCTGAAGAAGCAGCATTTGAATGCCTGCCCGAGAGTTTACATGCACTCAGAAAATCCCAGGACCAAAGCCTTGCATTGTCTCTGCTTCCCCAAGAGGCAAACAAGCCTTTCCACCTCCCCATCATAGATTTTTAGAAAAGTTTAAGCCTCTGAAATGCTTTTTGGTCATTCATTTTCCAATATCTGAATCTACAATTCCAAGGAAGCAAAGAACATTTGCAGATTTTTTTCTTTTCCAGTTTTGGACAAAGTGTAACTTACTTGTTATGTATGTATGTATGTACATATTTGAAATATAGCTGATTTACAACATTATAGTAGTTTCAGGTGTACAACATAGTGATTCAGTATTTTTACAGATTATACTCCATTAAAAGTGATTACAAGGTAATAGTTATAATTCCCTGTGTTGTACAATAGATCCTTGTTGCTTATCTATTTTACACACAGTAGGCTGTATCTCTCAAACCCTTCTGCCGTCTTCCCCGTCCCCCTCTTCCCTCTCACAATGGTAACCACTAGTTTGTTTTCTGTATCTGTGAGTCCGTTTTTGTTTTGTTATATTCATTCATTTGTTTTATTTTGTAGATTCCACATATAAGTGATATCATATAGTATTTGTCTTTCTCTGACATTTTACTAAGCATAATATTCTCTAGGTCCATTCATGCTGCTTCAAATGACAGAATTTCATTCTTTTTATGACAGAGTAGTATTCCACTGTATATATGTACCACATCTTTATCCATTCACTTGTTGATGGACACTTGGGTTGCTTCCTTATCTTGACAATTATAAATAGTGCTGCTATGAACAATGTGGTGCATGTATCTTTTCAAATTAGTGTTTCCATATTTCCTAGATTTATACCCAGAAGTGGGATTGTTGGATCATATGATAGTTCTATTTTTAGTTTTTTGAGGAATCTCCATAGTGTTTTCCATAGTGGTTGTACCAATTTACATTCCCACCAACAGTGAAGGAGGGTTCCCTTTTCACCACACCCTTTCCAGCATTTATTGTTTCTAGATTTTTTTGGTAATGGCCATTCTGACTAGTGTGAGGTGATACCTCATTGTAGTTTTGCTTTGCATTTCTCTAATAATTAGTGATGTTGAGCATCTTTTCATGTGCCTGTTGGCCATCTGTATGTCTTCTTCAGAGAAATGTCTTTTCAGGACTTCTGCCCATTTTTTTCATTGGGCTGTTTGTTTCTTTGATACTGAGTTGTATAAGCTATTGATATATTTTGGATATTAACCCCTTGTTGGTCATAGCATTTGCAAATATTTTCTCCCATTGTCTTTTTATTTTGTCAATGTTTTCCCTTGCTGTGCAAATGCTTTTAAGTTTAAGTGGGTCAAATTTGCTTATTTTTGCTTTTACTTCTTTTGCCTTAGGAGGCAGATTTTTTAAAAATATTGCTATGTTTTATGGCAGCGTGCTCTGTGTATGTTCTCTTCTAGGAGTTTTGAGGTTTCAGAGTTTACATTTAGGTCTTTAATCCTTTGTGAGTTTATTTTTATATATAGTGTGAGGAAATGTTCTAATCTCATTCTTTTATATGTAGCTGTCCAGTTTTCCCTGCACCACTTATCGAAGAGACTGTTTTTTCTCTGTATATTCTTGCCTCCTTTGTTGCAGGTTATTTGACCATAGGTGTTTGGGTTTATTTCTGGGTCACACATCCATTGATCTATGTGTCTGTTTTTAATGCCAGTACCATGCCATTTTGATGACTGTAGCTTTGTAGTATAGTCTGAAGTCAGGGAGTGTCATACCTCCAGCTTGGACAAAGTGTAACTTTAGCTATCAGCTTAAAAAAGAAAAATTCTAGTGATCTTTACTTAAAATACTTAACTAAATAGTTTTAAATGTAAAACAATTTCCTTAAAAAACAGAAGTAGGCCATTTATATCAAAATAAATCCTGGAGATGGTAAGGAATTAGCTATAAAAATTGAAATCATTTTTTAAAAACTAGAAATACACATCAACAAACTTTCTAAAAGCACAGTAAGTTTACAGTCTGATGAAAGACTAGAAAAATATTTGCAATAAATGTGACAGACCAAATGTTTCTATTTTTATTGCATATAAACTTCATACTACTTGAAGTTTATATACACCAAAATTCTAATAGGAAAATAGGCAAAGAATATAAACAAAAAATTCACAGAAGAGAATATTAACTTCACTACCAAGCAAAGAACAACAAATTAAACAAAACTGGGAAGCCATTTTTCTCCTATCAAGTTAGTAAAGTTGTTTTAAAATTAACAGTTAAATGAGCACACTAATACACTGGTGGTCATAAGTTGGGACAGCCCTTTTAATAAGAAATTTGGTCTTAAATAAGTCTGTACTCTTGGCCTTATAATTCTCCGTGTGGGAACCAGCCTTAGGAAATAATAGGAAAGTCAAAATATGTACATAGATATCTATCGCAGCATCATTTATGTATAGATATCAAAGCACTGTTTAATAATACCAAAAATTATAATTAACTTAAGTGTACAGTTAATAAAATAAATAGGTTAAAATAAAATAAATAGGGAAAATAAATAGGTTATAGTGTATTCATTCAATGGAATGCAACCACTAAACTTATTTTACAAATGAATCATGGCAAAGTAAAATGTTAATATTATAATGCCAGATTAAAACAGAGAGAGTAGAATTTTGTAAGTGCAATATAATACAGATTTGCTAATTCTGTGTAAATACATGCAAGCATCTACAATTCTATATAATGCCAACAAAAGAAAACACAAGACCCCAAAATGTTAACCTAGATTTTATGCAGACACTGATTTTTATTTTCAGAGCTGTGCCTTTCCAGATTCATTACATGAGGATATACTCCTTTTGACAATCAGAAAAAGACATCACTTAAAACAGATGAGGATTGAATGGCATTCTCTTCAAGAAACAAATTAATTGTAAGAGTTAAGCATGGCAACTTTCTGCCTGGATCATTCAGCTTCTTTGCCAAAATATTTTCCTTTTCAAGCCTATACAGGTCCATAAAGAAAATGAAACATTTCCAACAACTTAATAGAGAAACTAAGTGGACACTAAGAGATTTATACTAATTGCTACTGACGGGAGGTGTCCTGATTACCTTCCAACAGGGTAATTAGAAACTCCTCCTCCTCAGGGATGGCCCAGGGAGTTCAGGCTGGTCTGGTTGTGCTTTGATCCCGGGGAAGTGAAGAAATTCACCATCATGAATACTGTCCGGGGTCGATCCTTAGGTCTCCCTCAACTGGGTTTGGTGACATGATCACCTATATAGCATCTGAGCTATGTGGACCTGGACAGCTTAGCCAGGCTGGACCAGAATCATAGGGAGAATCCAATCTCCTGCTTCTCAAAGTTAGGGAGTGGCGGAGGTAAACAAGGTCAAGGGCTCTGGGCCATCCTCAAAGGGCATGAAGCATGAGCCTGACAGAAGACATGGAATTAGCAGGACCATTCCATCGGAGACAGCCAGAGCCTGCAGCATTGGTGTCTGTGCAGTTAGGGAAAGATTTCTCTCCCAAGTTTCTTAGCTTCCCCAAAGGCAGACTCTGAGACAAGGATTTGGATGCATGTGGTTGATTTGGAAGGTGATTCAGAAAGCTCAGTGAAGGAATGGGAGCGTAATCAGGGAAGGTAGGGCATGTGGTATAGGCAATGGGAGCTCAATCCCACTGGAGACCCTCTGTGTGGAGCACAACTCACTGTTGTCCTATACGAAAGGCAGGGAAGCTGAGATATTTACCCACCAATTCCCATCACTCAGTGGCATGAACTCTAGCTGGGCACTTTCATACCGCCCTGTGCTGGTTAACCACCCTCCTGGCCAGAAAAAGCCTTGGACACCAAGATGCAGGGAGCAATGAGGAGAACGGTCTGCAGGGTGACCTGGAGGTCACCTCCCTACATCAGGCCACACCTCTGCCACCTCACGGTGCTTCCACTGGGGCACGACCCCTGACTTTCCTCCCTCCAGAGCTGTAACATGTACTCTGAACTCCTTGAGATGGCCCTGCTTTGCTTCCAAATGGCGATGGGTTCTCCCAGCCTTCCTCTTTGACCTCTGGAGTCTTCCTCCCAAACAGCTTCATTCCCAGGCATAGTTTCCCTATCTGGGCCTCAGCTCTGTCCCCGAGAGCTAGCTGAGCATGCCCTTTGGCCTTATCCATCCACCCATCTATCCACGCATCCATCTGTTTTGATTGGGAAGGACAGGAGAGGTATGGGAAGGAAAAAATAGTGCAGGGCCATATGTCTGAGAGAGACAGAGAAGCGGAGAGGGAGAGTCTTCAAGATATTACCATGCAAATGGTTTTGAAATCTGCTTGCCTATAGCAAATTGGAATGAAGAGACTGATCATATAGAGAATGGACCAAAAGAAATGCATAAGAAGTGCAACAGAAGTGTTTTTAATTTAGGTAAATCCACTTCTTAATTCTAACCATGTTTTAAATGTATAGGGAAACTATTTAGTAGAAGAGTCAGTTTACTTTTAATTAATTTTTTAACTTTTCATTTTCAAATAATTACAAAAAAGTTACAAAATCAGTAAGTATGGGATTTTTCTTATACCTTTCACTCAGCTTCCACTCATGTTAAGGTCTCACATAACCATTGTTCAATGGTTAAAGTCAGCAAATTAACATGCATACAATGCTGTTCACTAACCTACAGACCTTACTCAAATTTTGCCAATTGTCCCACTAATGTCCTTTATTCTCCAATCAGAGACCCTATATTGCACTCAGGTGTCGTTTCTCCTTAGTCTCCTGCAATCTTTAGTCCTCAACCCTTATCTTTCATGACTTTGACACTTCTGAGGAGTTCTAGTCCATTTTGGGGGAGACTGTCCATCAATCTGAGATTGCCTGATGTTCCTCCATGGTTAAATTCATGTCTTGCATTTGGGGGGAAATACATACAGAAGTGATGTTGTGTCCTTCTCTGTGCATCGGATCAGGAGGTACCAAATGCCAACATGTTTCATGATGGTGCTGTCAACTTTGCTCATTTCATTAAGGTGGTGTCTCCAGGTTTCCCCAAAGTTACGACCTTTGCCCTTTGAAATTAATCATTATCTTGTGGGAAGATACTTTGAGACTATGCAAATAATTTGTTTTCATACTTTCATTACCACCTGTTTTTCCATCGATGTTTCTTATCTGGAATCATTATGACTGTGGTGTTTGCTAAATGGTGATTTTCTCATTCCATCATTCCTTCTTCATTTAGTAATTGGAAGTCTGCTGTAATGAAAAGCTTTCCCTTCTCCCCTCTTTTTTTTTTTTTTTTTTTTTTTTCTTTTTTGCGGTACGCGGGCCTCTCACTGTTGTGGCCTCTCCCGTTGCGGAGCACAGGCTCTGGACGCGCAGGCTCAGCGGCCATGGCTGACGGGCCCAGCCGCTCCGCGGCACGTGGGATCTTCCCCGACGGGGGCACGAACCCGTGTCCCCTGCATCGGCAGGCGGACTCTCAACCACTGCGCCACCAGGGAAGCCCCCCTTCTCCCCTTTTTATTTATTTATTCAATTATTTATTTATATCAGTATGGAGTCCTGGATGTTGATTGTATTCTATGGGTTATGGTCCATTGTTATCATTATTTATTTTGTCACTCAAAACGTTCCAGGCCTAAGAACCAGGTTTGTCATGTATATTTGCCACAAAAACTGTGCGACATCTTTCCAGGTTTCCTGTGGTTTACAAAAAGAAGCAAGTCCCTGAAAGTTTGAAGTAATGAGCCACTAGGATGGTTGAGACAATGTAAGCTATCAGGCAGAACAGCTATATTCTTTCAAACTCTAAAGCAAGATTTGGCAGGAATAAGTTTTATAGGAACTCTTGTTTGTTTGTGTTTTTACCTCTATGCTTCCCTTGCCTTTGACAGTGGCGTTCTGACACAATCGGAGTATTTCCTGAGCAGGAATGAAAGTTATCGAGCTCCTGCTCTACACACAAGGCTTGGGGTATTCAGAGATGACAGTGGCGTGGGACCACCCCACCCGGTGTGGGAGGGCGGGCAGTGCTCAGTCTTACAGTCACCGAACGCACATGGACTGTCAGGGGGAATTTTATGTGAGGTGTCCTCCTGGGAAGATAACAGATGGAACCTAAATCAAGTCTGTAGTTTGACAGTTTCAGACTAATCTACAGTGTGGAAATTACTGTTGAAATTACTTTCTTGAACAGAAAGTTGGCCTGAAAAGAGACTTGGGACTCCAAGCTGCTAGTCACAGGGAAAATAATGCTTTGGACAATATCCAGGGCTCACATCACCTGGATCTGAGGGGAGGAAGGTGCAGGACCACAGAGATGACAAGGCAGGTCCTTACACTGTGAGCTCCGGAATCAGACACCTGGTTATTTACCTGTGCCCCCTACTAACCCAGGCCCATCACTGAAACCCTCTGAGCTCCGGTTGCCCTGTCTTTTCCATGGGCATTTTACATGGGGGCAAAAACAAGAATAACTATGTTATGTGGGGTTTTCCCCATGTGTTTCCCCCAGATCCACTCCCCGCCCTGCTCTGCCCTGCTCTGTGCCCAGGAGACTGGCCTCTCTGGGGGCAGTGTCCCTGGCCTGCCAGACAGGTGTCACCAACAGGAGCATTTGTAGGAGGTTGGAAGGTGCAGGACAGAGGGGTCAGGGATACCCATGCCTTCCTCCCTCCCCCACCCTCCTCCCCACCCACATTCCCTTCTGCCTGTGGCCGAATTCTTGGCAAATGGCCACGCTCTGGGACTCCAGCTCTTACCAAACTCGTCCCCCCAACCCTTGCCACTTCAAGCCTCAAGTGCTAAGACCCCCCCAATACTGCTATTCCCGGGGTGCTCCACCATCTCCTGTTGACCCCCCAGCCCAGCTGCACCTCTGTAAATGTCCCTTCGCCAAACGCCTTCAGCTGAGCCTCTGAGTGCCACCTGCGATGTGCCGCATGCTGGCTGGCTTAAGTAGTTCAGAGCCGCTGGAGGACTCGACGCTTATCCCTCCAAAGCGCCTGGCACGCTACCCGAGGGGTCAGAGGGGCTTCAGAAATGTTAGCCGTGCCGCTGCATCAGAGCTCCTCACAGCACCTTTGGAAGCCACACTGGGCTGACAAATGCAGAGCTGCTTTCGAAGGGAGAAAGGGAGGGTGGCATTCTGCAGCATGCTGGTGTCAACGGGGCCAAAGCACAGGATCTTGGAAACTGAGCGCTGCAGGATTAGAGTCGGGACTGGAGAGAGCTCTATGCTGGCACGCCGGACACCGTGTCAAGAACAATTGTTGCCAATAGAGTTTGTCTTGGACAGGGGAGCCTTCACGGTGATATGACACTACCTGATGTACGAAGAAAAGCCCAACTGAGATCATTAAAACGTCACCTTGTAACAAATATCTAACAGTGATTTTGTCTGTCTTTTTACCCTGGAGCAGTGAGAAATCCAGCAGAAATCCACCAAGTAGTGGTTTCTGCTCCCCAAATATAAAAACACTTAAGTAATACCTTGCTAGATCAACCTGGTCTCCCAGAACCAGTTTTGGGAGGTTGTCCTGCAGCCATGGTGACAGTGGGCACATAGAAAGAAGAGGTGTGACACACCAGAGTGTGGCTCACCTCCGTGAATGATGGGCTGAGGAAAACATTCCCATGCAGTGACCTTGCTACCGTCTTTGTCTTTTTTCACTACTTGGTATGGAACATGCGTATATTTGCAGTATGATTGCCCTGTGAGATTAAATTGATATGATTGAACCCAAACCGCGGGTACATCTTGTAGGGTCTGAAGTATAATTTGAACTCGCTAATTTAATGGTTTAAAAATGGATACAGACAACTGAGCGTTGGTTAACCTTGTCTGGGATGTGACGGGGAAAGTGCACTCCATGGAACGCCTCCAAAGACCTTGTTTCTCAGCCGTGTTTCTGGACCTGAGAGGTAAGAGGAAAAGTTCTAGAAAGGAAGATTCAGACTCTCAGAAACTTGAAGAAGAGGCCACCATGCTTGTCCGCCAACATGAGGGGAACGTGGGATTGTGCACAAAGTTTCTACGGAAAACATCATGTACATAAAGGTACATGAAATTTAGCCACCCACCCTGCTTACCTTGCATCATGCAGGAAACGAAACCCGTGGCAGGCGACCGACACCCAGTTTTCTGAGCCAGTATGGAATTTTGGGGTATTCTTTTATCTTTAAATTTCCGAGTGAAGTGACTTGATTTTAGACCTTTGGCTGGGGGCGGGGGTGGGGAATTGCCAACCATACGTTCACCCACCCTGCTTACCTTGCATCATGCAGGAAACGAAACCCGTGGCAGGCGACCGACACCCAGTTTTCTGAGCCAGTATGGAATTTTGGGGTATTCTTTTATCTTTAAATTTCTGAGTGAAGTGACTTGATTTTAGACCTTTGGCTGGGGGCGGGGGTGGGGAATTGCCAACCATACGTCTCAGTGTTCGATTTGTAAAACCAAAGGTTTTGAAGATAGTTTCATAGAAAAGTGAGAGAGACAGAGGCAAAGACAGAGGATGATATATAGACGGAAGGCAGTTTAGTGACTAGACCTGGATTGTCATGTTGGCTTCTTGGTTCAATCACTTAGCAGTTGTAGGATTAAAATTTGAGGCAAATTCCTTCTCTGAGCCCAAGTTTCCTCAGATGTAACGTGGGGCCTGTGATCATCAAGGGTGGCTCTGGAGCAGGGAGGTTGTCCAAGGTGCCTGGTGTGTGGAAGGGGCTCAAGGCATAATTGCTTCTATTGGAGGCGTTTTTTTTGTTGTTGCTATGGTTACCCACCCCCCACCCCGCCGGATGTGAGCTGCAGACGGGCCTCTGTCCCTTACATTTGGAGCTGTCCTCATGAAAAGTCACTCTTCTGCCAGGAAAGGGAATGGTCTGGAGCCCTATTCACAGATAATATCCAGGACAGAGGAAGCAGAGCTCACTGTGTGTTTACTCAAACCAGGGGGTTCAAACGGCTTCCTCGAATGGCCACAGGGAAGGGCCGAAGCTTTGTCAGCTGAGTGTTTGTGATCCGGCTGCCTGGGAATTAATAATTAAACACAAAGTGCCCTGTGCATGCCTCGGAGCAGCCTCCTATTTTCTCTATAACGGCATGTCCCCCCATCCCCCAAGACCATCACATCTGTGTTGTGATTTAGCCAGAAGTTCTAAGCCTTCGATGCTGCCCTTACCCTCATGGGCACTTTGTCAGTAGCAGTTCTGGGTCAGTCTCACTGGGAAGCCCGTGGTCCCCCAGCTCTGGCCAGGAGGGGCTGGAGCGGGTCCCGCACCACTGAGGGAGGCCAGCTCCCATCTCAGCAGACGGCAGAAGGAGGCACTTCAGCGGAATACAAAACAGAGGGCCAACAAGTGCCCTTTGCATGTTGATGCCCTCCTGGAAAGGGAGCACTGGAGAACTTGGCCTAATTGCATAACATCCTCTTCACGGAGGGCCAGAACTCCTGGGTGGAGAAGGGCTTTAATGCAAACAAAGAATGCCCCTGAAAGAGACCAATTCACATCTGAGCGTGTCCAGAAGAGGTGGTGAAGTGTGTTTCCTGTTTCTGCCCCTCGGTGGGGCACATGACATTTCTCCAAGATATTTGAACCCTGAGGGGACTGGCTCCCAGTGTGGATGCCCCCAGCTCAGACCCACCGGCTGCTCCTGGGGAATCGCCCACTTGAACGTATCACATGGCTCATATGTGCAGAGAAGAGGGAGCTCCTCCTACGGCCTGACCTTGATCCTGAGCCTCCCATAACCCTGAGCAAGAGAAAACAGCTAACTTTTAATTCTGCCCATCTGATCTTTTCACTGTCGTATGAAGCGATGCTAGGTCTTTCTAATTTCTGTCTCTTCTGCTTCTTTCCCAGAATCTTTTGCAAAATGGCTTTTTGGATGTTCGGGAGGAAGATATAGGGTCATTGGGGATGGTGTCCTCTCACTCCTTCCTGGGGCGACAGCCCTTTGTGCCCCTGGTTCTTGAACACCTGGCTGGCCTTTGGGGGGCAAAGTCGGCCGCTGGAGGACTCGGGGTCTGTCCTCCCATGCCCACGAGGAGCGTCAGCCATTGTCCTCTGGCTGGTTAACATCGCCTTCGCTCTCCCTGATGGAGACCCTCAAACCATGCCGAGTCCCCCAGCTGCTAAACATCCACCCGGCTTCTGCGGACCCCTTACCTGACCCCCAGACTGCACCCAGAGCTCTCAGTGCATCAGCCCCTGAGGGCCTGGGAAAGCTACATTTCAGGGCCTGCTACCCACAGCAACTCCACTGACACCCTCACACAAGCATGTGAGTGCAAATAGTTCATTTGGGAGGTGACACTGGGAATCACTGTAGGGAGTGAGGGAGTAAACAGGGAAAAAAGAAACCAGGAAAGCTTGCGTTATTAAGCAAATTGCCACTGTGGGCAAATGGGGCTTAATCCCGCTGGGGGAGCTGAGAAACAATGCAGAACAGGCCTCAGGGTTAATAACTTCTAAAGCGAATTGTGAAGATGACACAGAAAGTTCATGCAAAACAGTGCAGAACGCGGCACCTAATAAAGGCTCAGTAGACATGAGCACAGCCTGCTTCCCACCAGCCCTCTGACCCCAGGTGCTGCTGGTCAGCTCTTTCCAGCGCTTCTCTGTCTATTGGTTTTGTCCTTATCTTTGATCTCTTCTTTCTGTTCCTCACCCTCTTTTATTTTCACTCCCTGAACTGAAGCAAGTATTTCCCAAGGTCCAGCCCAAGTTTTCCACTCTCTTCCTGCT
>NW_006781263.1:1504412-1544322 GCF_000442215.2 Lipotes vexillifer
ACTCTCTCCCTGCTGAATGACTTCATCCACATCCAAAGTTAATAGGAAAGAAATACTCAAGCCCCTTCAAACACTGATCCATAGAGAACCCCACCTTGGTCTCCATTCCATCCTACCCGCCATCAGGCGACAGCAGCAGTCCCTGTTAAAAAAAAAAAAAAATTGTCATTTCAAATGTTTTAGAATGTGTAGTAAAAGCAGCTGGATGAATTTTTATGTTTGAAATTTTATGTTTTATGATAATATTAAGTGTTGTAAGGTATTGCAGGAGGTGAGTCTTCCCACACCATTTTGATGGGAGTCCAGTTTTGTATGGCCGTATCAGAGGGCATCTTGACAGTAATTATTGAAACTGAAAGTGCACAGACTTTTTACCATCTGACAATACTACTTTTTCATATCCATCCTAGAGAAACTCATTCAAATGTGCACAATGATATTCATTGCTGTTTGTTATATTAGCAAAATATTGTTAAATGTCCCTAGATAAATGAAAAATGATGCATTTATACGATAGAGTAACTGTATAGCCGTTAAAAAGGAATGAACTAGAGCTCTGCATGTCAACCTGGATAGATCTAAAGTAAATAGTCGAAAGAAAAAGCAACTAGCAACGCTGATAAGTTTTCCCTCCTGATAGCTTTGCCTTTTCCAAAATGTTGTATGAATGAAATCTTACCGTATGTAGTCTTTTGAGACTCTGGCTTTTTTCACTTAGCGTGATGCATTTGAGATTCATCCATGTTGTTGGATATCAGTAGTTCCTTTTTATTGTTCAAATATGTTGCCTTTTTCTTGGGCTGTTATGTATGTAACACTGTTTAAGAAATAAAATAAACTTTTGGAAAGATAGAAACCAGACTTACAACAGTGACGAGATCTAGGAGGGTGGAGGGAGCCAGGGTTGGAGACGGGGCGGGGCAAAGATGTAGCTTTATCGGTAGTGCTATCGCTGAAAAGAAAACAGTGGATTTCTGTCTTAATGGGTGTACTTGAAAATCATGTTTACAAAGGCAGTAGATGAAATTGATAATTGCATTGGTCATTGAGAGAACATCCCTATTCTTAGATAATATACACTGGAGCCTTTAGCAGTAAAAGCTATTACGTATTCAACTTACCTTCAGAAGATTTAAGAGAGAGAGAGAAGAGAGATTTTGGAAAATCCTGATATCTGCTGATGAGGAAAGGAAGGATGCTTCCAACTGATTAAAAGATTGAAGTTCTTGGAGTTTCTTTAGATGCAGTCTGCTAATTGAGAGAACAGGACTGAAAAAGACAGATCCCCAGATTCCACCAAGCAGGCAAAGAGACAAGCTAGGAGCAGCATCTTTGTTCCAAGTCAAAAGGAGAGGAGAGAAGAGGTGGGGAAGGGCTCGCTCCTCCCAGGCATCTTGGGAGGCAGCAGCCTCCCTGTGAGATGGGGGAGAAGCAGGAGGATGCAGGAGCACCTCAGGGCTCAGGTCCAGGGCTATCAATGTGTGTTTGCATAAGGGGTTGTGAGGCTTTCAGCCTGGCCCTCCACCTGTGACTTATGGCTGGGATCCATGGCTTCAAATTCATTTGAGGCTGAGTGATGTGAATCGCACTTGGGAGATACCTCAGTAATGTACACATATTCCCTCAGACCTGGTGAGCAGAACAGTTCATGCCGGATGATGGAGGTCAGGTGTGCAAGAGGGGAGCCCAATGGAGAACTCAGAAGAATAAATGCAAGAGCTGGAATCTCAGGGCTCCTGGTCCCATCCCTGTACCATCTGCTTTCTTACCCTAACATTTTAGCCTTGACTCAAGATGGTGAAGAGCAAACCCAAGGTGGTCCAGGAATATAGGTGAACACCACAACTACACTGGTACGGGATCTCAACTCTGAACAAGGGACTTAATCTTTAAGTCCTCACCTAACTTCTCACCCCCACCTCTTGGCCTTTCTAGATATTCCTACCAGAGTACCAACTGCTACCTTCCACTCACCCTGTACGATACTCACCTTCCCTTCCAACTAACCTTCCTTCACCATGTCCCTCTTTCTGCCAATGGCTCCAAAATTTTTGAAATCCAGATAAGTCACTCTTATTTTATCCTTTCTCCTTTTCTTCTCAATTGAAACTTTCATTAAAGACCATCTCTTCTGCCTTTGACATTTCCTGACTCAACCTTTCTTCATTTCCGCATCCACCAGCCCAGATGAGGAGCCATTCCTGTCTGACTTTTGCTTCACTCTGGTCTCTCCCAGTGCCTTGCTTTCTGCACGCTGCTGTCAATCATTCCAACCCCTCCCCCACCCCACAGTAGCCTCCCACTGTCCATCTCATTTGTCCATTTCCTGGTCATCTTTAGTTCAATTTCTCATATCCAAGAAGTCACTGCCCTATACATTTTTTTCCCTTGAAATTGTCTCATATCCACCCTTTTTCATCATTTCCATTGCAGCCCCCTTAATCCTAGCACTCAACACCCATGAACCCAGTAACCACTGGCCTCCTTGATTTTGGTTTCTTCACTCTCCCTGACATTCCACCACTGCACTAATCTCGCTTCAGCATCATTTCACCAGGCCAAACCTCTGCTCAAGAATACACAGTGGGGCTTACCTGGTGGTGCAGTGGTTGAGAGTCCACCTGCTGATGCAGGGGTCACGGGTTCGTGCCCCGGTCCGAGAAGATCCCACATGCCACGGAGCGGCTGGGCCCGTGAGCCATGGCCGCTAAGCCTGCGCGTCCGGAGCCTGTGCTCCACAACGTGAGAGGCCACAGCAGTGAGAGGCCCGCGTATCGCAAAAAAAATAAAAATAAAAATAAGAATGCACAGTGGCTTACTGCTCCTTATCACAGCAAATCTAACCTTCTTTGCCTGACTGTCATCATCCAGCCCTAATACCCCAGTTCCGCCCCCCCCCACCCGCGCGCGCGCGCGCGCGCACGCGCGCACGCACACACACACCTTTATCCTCTTCCAAGCCAAGTTTCCTCCACCCTCTCTGTTCCGTAAACATCCTATGCTTGGTCCTAAGCGTACAGCTTTGCTCAGACTTTTCATCCTCTGTTCAATCAAAACCTGTCTAAAGTGTTAAGATCTATGGGATCTTTCATGGCTATCCATCCACTCCCATCCCATGTTCTAGCAATATTAGAACCAGAGTGTTGGGAGCAACAGATGAGATTCAACAAGGGCAAGCTGAGACTAATTAAGAGTCTATGAAACCCCTGTGGAGACAATTAGGCATCAGGGCCCTAAGCAGAGGCTCGAGAGAGAACCCGTCACACTAAGGGTAGTTCTGAGGGGCTGGGGTGCAGGAGGTGGCATCAAGCCTGGGACGTGAGTCTATGACAGAAGACTGTCAATCCCCAGAAGGGTGCAGGCATCTGCGTTTGGAGTGCACTCAGAAGTCGTAGGTTCAGTTCACTCAAGGGAAAAAGGTGGGAGGAAGAGGAAGACAAGAGGCTGGTGGCAGAATTGGTAGCAGTGGATGGATCTGGCAGGCAGACCAACGCAAAGTTCTTGCCTTCGAGTGCGTGTCTTGTGTGTTTGCTTAAGCTCTGTGGTACACAGTGTCCAACGAAATTCTTTCCCTCACCTTTATGCACACGTCACTCTGCCATTGACAGGTGGCATTTATTTCTCCTCTCCTTGCCTCTGGGCTGGCCTTGTGACTGCTTTGGTCAATAGACTATATGGCACGTGATGTTCTGGGGCTTCTGTCCTGAACCTTAAGAGGCCTGGCAGCTTCCACTCCTTCTTGGAACACAGTCACCATATGCTCTGAGGAGCCCAAGGCTCCTTGGAGGAGAGGGGGACCGAGACACTCAGTGTCTGGCCCCAGCTCAGCTCCCAGCCGACAGCCAGCGTCAACCACCAGCCATGTGAGTTCTCCATGGCAGATGTACAGTTCAGAAAAGCCTCCAGATTGTCGACTAGAGGCCCAGCCAACAGCACATGGAGCAGAAAAGCACCCAGTGGAGCCCAAGTCAACCCACAGAGCTGGAAAGATAATAAAATGCTGGTTATTTCCAAGGTCCTAAGTTTGGGAGTGTTTTTTTTCCTCCAGTATATAACCAAAACAGACTCAGTAAATGTCTTGGCTTTTTTTTTTTTAATTGGAGTATAATTGCTTTCCAATGCTCTGCTAGCTTCTGCTGTACAATGAAGTGAATCAGCCATACGCATACCTATGTCCCCTCCCTCTTGGACCTCCCTCCCACCTGCCCCCCCATCCCACCCATCTAGGTCGTCACAGAGCACTGAGCTGAGCTTCCTGTGCTTTAGAGCAGGTTCCCAAATAGCTATCTATTTTACGCCTGGTAGTGTGTATATGTCAATCCTAATCTCCCAATTCGTCCCACCCTCCCCTTCCCCCACTGTGTCCACATGTCCGTTCTCTGCCTCTACGTCTCTATTCTCACTCTGCAAATAGGCTTCTAATGTTGTATCCTTTTCTCACGCACTTCGTGGTGGGGTTCAAATTTGAAATGGGGCCATATGCAACACAAATGAGGTCATCAAGATTCCACAGGCCTGTCTGAGGCCATTCAGATCCCTTGGAACACAGCCTCTCCTGGAATCAAAATATAATTAGAGGGTTATTGTAGTGTCAGTATGGGAGTGTTCTGATTTTTGGTTTATGGGGATGTGATATGGTGACTGGGCAGGTTAAGGATTGAGACATAAAGAGCAATGATCAACTTAATCTAAATATATGGCAGCTGCTTATGAGATAAGCGATAAACAGGTTCTGCTACAATAAAAATCGGCATACTTTTGAAATTATGAATTATGATTAGGAATGGCTGAACCTGTTTGGTCAAATACTTGCCAAATCTTTAGGTCAGAACCTAATGCTTTGCTGGGAATCTTCTGTCCTCACCACAAGGATTAAGATATTGCTTCTGATGGCCCTAAACTGTTAGAAAATCAAAACCAAAGTCTATCTCAGCACTTAAGGAAATCTCAGATTAAAGAAAAATGAGGATTTATGTAATATCAAGGGCACCTCAAACATGTCCTTGTGCAGCCTGGATAAGTGCCTGGGTACACAGAGACCCACATTCCTGGGGTTCTGCAGCCAGAGAATTCCACTGATGGAATTAGGGCCACATACAGTGTAAGAGAGATTGGACCAGGTAGGAGGTGACTTGTGAAGGTCATGCGTATGCTTTGGGTCAAGATGGCTACAACAAGCTTCTGGAAACCAGAGTTCTGACCTTGGGTGGGTAGATAAGCCTGCTCAACCTGTTTCCACATTTATCAACGTAGAAAATGATAATATCTGTCTTGCTTACCTCCCAGGATGTTATAAAGCTCAACTGAGATAATATGTGATAAAGCATGCTGGAGGCAAAGTATTAAACACTGTAAAAATGTAAGATTTCAGGTATGATATAAATGTGGGGAGGCAATAAACAAGAAGGGAAATGTTGAACCATCTTGTAAATCAGATGCTGGGATGAAATAATGAACGTGTGATTGATATCACAGTAAATCATGTGAGTCATGGAAATTTACATATAATGTCAAGGGAAATTTGATATGTAAACTGTAGCTTCTGATAGTTGGAAAGGCTTTATCGGAGAATTGGAATCTGGGGGCCTCAAAGGAAGGAAAGAAGGAAGGAAGGGAGGATGAATGGGTGAAAGAAAGGGAGAGAGGGGTCGTCAAATAGTTTCAAGCACTACATACCAAGGTCAGGACGAGACGGTGGGGGGAATCAAAGGACATGCCGAGGAGAAGAAAGCAACAAAATGTGCCATTTGTGAGCAACTAGATGCTTTTCATGCTTTATCTCGTGTAAGCCTCACAAACCACCTTACCACGTAGGCATTATCACCCCCACTTTATGGAGGACAAAACTGAGGCTCAGACAGCCTTATCTGGCTCAAGGCTACTCATTCATAGACGGAATTTAGATAAAAACTCGGGTCTTTCTGAGGCTAAAACTTATATTCTTTTCCCTAAGCCTTGGGTCAGTATTTATAAAGTAACGGGAGGTCCCAAAAGTCTCAGTGGGGGTGAGGTTAGGGGTGGGCTTGTGGGGTGAAGTGGGAGAAACGTGGTCCAAGCAAGGGGCAGAGAAAATCCTTCCTTCCCTACAACTTTTGTTTTGAATGACCTAATTTTCTTCAAATTATTTTAACATGCTCATCTCCTAAATCATAGAACTTAGCCATGTTTTGTTTTCTTTTTTTTTTTTTTTTTCCTCCTCTCTCTCTCCCTACAAGCAAAAAGAAAGAGAAGATAATTACCTTGAGACTAACCTGCCCTTTTTAAACACACACGAACAACCTCTTAGCTATCGCCTTTTCCCAGCCAAGCCACCTCCTCTGGAAATAAACACATTACCAACGTCAGAGCTGCCGCCGGACTAGAATTACAGGACAGTCAACTATAGGAGATGTTATTGCAAATGCAATGGTGGGCAGAATACACATGAGGGCCTTGTCAAATTCCTCTTACAAAACTTCCTCTTGCAAACATCCTCTCATAACTGTGGCGTGATAACCACCCGCCAAAGCATCTCATCAGGGACGAAACAGAGAGCCTCCTGGTTCTCATTATAAGTAATTGGCTGTAATAGAAACTTGAAACAATCGGGATCATGGTGTAATTCCAACACAGGCTTCCTTTGATGAAATCTTCCATGGGCTGCAGGAAATACCTCGGTGGGGAAGGATGCATGTACCAGTCACACAAGATAGACTGAAACGACCAGTTGTAGTTTCTATACCCATATACCAACCCTTCTGCTGCATCCCTGTTCTAAAGAGAGCTCAATTAAGAACTGACTTTCACAAAAGATAAGCTCAGATCTTTCAAAAAGCACGTAATATAATTTCACTCAGGACTTAAAACCAAGGTTTCAGGACCCCAGGCATCTCTCCTGGAGATTTTTTCCAGATCTGGTGTTTGGAGACTTTGGTGACCATCAATGCTGATTGCTCTTTTTTCCTCTCCTTTCTTTCTGACCAGAAGCTGGGTTGTGAAAAGTGTTCTATTACAGGAGCTGGGCAGCCTGGGAATGAACCCCAGCTTGGCCACTCCCTGGCTCCTTCACTTGCAAGGTAATTTCATCTCTCTAAGCAGAAGTTCCTCATTCTCAGAATGGGGGTAATTAAAGTGTATGAGCTCAAGCAATTCTTGAACTCTACTGCAACCGACAATCCATGGAGCCTACTGCGTCTTTGTTGCCCCTGAACCCCACACATCTCTCCTTTCCTCTTTATGCAGCTTAAATTCCACAGCCAGTCAATATAATCACTCCCTTGCAAAGACCCTCGGCTTCCTTGCCCCTCTCTCTTATTGGTTTCCTCTTGGCAACACCATACCCCTGGTTAAGTCTGATGCCCTACCTTTGTGCTTGCACCCAGGCCACTGAATGTGGCTGGCCGAGAACATGACCACACTACCTGGTCTCCCTTTCAATTCATGATGAGGGGCCTCCAGTGAGCCCCCAATACTCCTCGGTGAGCCCATGCACTGCCTCAGCCCCCTACTCTCCCACTAAGAAAATGGAAGTGAGCAGACAAGTACCTACTCATCTTTCCCCCCACCGTGTTTACCCACTTGCCTGCATCTGTGCCCTTCCCTCTGTAACTATGAATGAAGTGCCCATCTCCAGCTAAAGCCAACTTCTCCAGCTGTGTCACAGTCATAGGCCCCAGACCTTCTTATCTCTTGTGGAATGGGCTCCAGCAATGTTCTCCTTTCGTTTTTACATCATCCATTTCCCCCGTTTTACTGGATGATTCCTGTTGACATATGTACCATTATGTCTGCCATATGAAGCAAAACCTCTCTCCTGATCCCACTTTCTCTCCAGCCACTGCCCCATTTCTCAAATCTACTTTGTAGCAAAACTCCTTGAATGAGTTGTCATTACTGGCTGTTTACAATTCCATGCCACTTCTTTCTTAAACCCACTCCATTCCAGCTCTACCCTCACCCCCTTTCAGTGTTCCCAGAGCCTTTCACGTGATCAACCCAGCAGTGAGGTCTCAGCCATCATCTTACTTTGACCCCAGCAGGCTTTGACAGGAGGGAGAGCTTGAAACTCTGTCTTCACTTGGTGTTTCCCTTGCTAGGACAGCGTAACAAATTATCTCAAAATTTAGCAACTTAAAACAATGTATACAATTATTTTGCTCAGAAATCTGTAAACTGGATAGGGCTTGGTGGGCACAGTTCATTTCTATTTCACTCTCTATCAGCTGGGGAGGCTCCAAGGCCAAGGGCTGGAATCAACTGAGGTTCATTCACTCACATGCCTGATGCCTGGGCTGCACGCCTAGAGCCCATGCTCCGCAACAAGAGAAGCCACCACAATGAGAAGCCCATGCACCACAACGAAGAGTAGCCCCCGCTCGCCACAACTAGAGAAAGTTGCATGCAGCAACAAAGACCCAACGCAGCCAAAAATAAATAAATAAATAAATAAATAAATAAATATTTAAAAAAAGAACTTGAGGCCCATAGTGGGGTTCTGACAGCCATTCTTGAATTCCTATGTCCAAAGCCCTTGGGTAAAGACCCAGTTCCATAAAGATCAAGAACCAGGGGCCACTTATTGGGTCAATTATTTCCATGCTTTGACATCACTGTTACCCTATTTTCATTTCAGTGCTGGGAAATAGGGGACAAGAACTGCCCCCTGAATTATCCAGAACTTACTCTTCAGAAAAATAGTTTGTAACAGAGATTAATAACCCAACTAACTAGTTCTGTTTTAATCCTTGAGTTGTGAGAAAAAAGTACTATATTGAGAAGAATGGTTCTGTTTTTGTATTCTATGTTTAGGCATGCTACATCTGCTGTGATCTCAGGGACTTAAAAATTACTTGATTGGTTGATTATTTTAAAACATATTCACAAAAATAGACACCGAATTATTTACACTAACACATCCAATTATTCCCCTCTATTATTCCAGGGAGATTTTAAAGGTAACTAGAAAAGGAATAATTCTCTTTGATGTTAGAAATTACAAACAAGATTGCTGAATAAGGTCTCCTGGGCTTAACAAAGTGCAAATTGGTAGCCAATCATCTATAGTAAGGAATATTGTGAATTCAGGATCAGTCCTCATGAGTGAATGTTTGACTGTGTTTCTCCAAAAGAGTTGAAGTGTTTTTCACTATTACATTTACAATCATGCACATGGAGTGAAAAATGCGCAACAGATTCTATTTCTTTACCGCATATATTTTAAATTCATGAGTTGTGAATATTTGCCTTATATTTCAACTAGGTATGCTGCTTTGTAATGACGATGCTTCGTAATAACACTGAACTTGTAAGACCTTGATTGGAAGGATTTATGTTTTTGCCCCCAACCTATTAGAGGTGAATTAGGTAGGTAGGTGATGGGCCCAACATTTTTGCACTCAAGGTCATTTTGAAGCTATATACAGTTGACTATGCAATTGCATACAGTTTGGTGTTGTATGCAACATCGAGTTGACATCCCAAAGGTGCTGAATGTGTAAAAGGGAGTGTGTGTATGGGGGGTGGGGGGTAAGTTAGAACTGAATCCTTGCAGTAGTAAAAAGAAAGCAGTGAAAAAGCAGTCATGGTGAGTAGTCTTCAGCTCCTGAGCCCCTTCCAATCTCAGTAATGATGTAGCATTTGTGAAACCCAAGTTGCAGATTGCATATGAGGGTTCAGGGTCATGTTCAAGCTCCCCAGAAGCAAGCCCTAAGATGAAGATTTATGTGAGAGCGATTGATTAAGGAAGTACCCCCGGGGAGACACTAAGGAAATGGGGAAACAGTGTGGGGAGCAGAGGAGGGAGGAAGGGCACCAAGCAAGGATACAGGGTCTGGCAAAGTCCTGCAGAAGGTGACTTCTGCTTGACCCCACGAAGAACTCTGGGGGGTAAGTTAATCTGAAACTTCGTTCCAACCTGAGACAAGGGAGCTGGGCTTTCGAAGTCCCACACCCAACAGTCACTGGAGGGGAGTAACTGCCCAGTTCTCCAGGCTGTCTGCACATATGGGCAATGTGGTAGCTAGAGAACATGCCTCAGGTTGTTGGAAGGAAAAACACACCGAAGTTTGAGGGGTCCTTGAGGAGGGTGAGGGTGAGGGTGGCATATAAACACAGTGAGGACCATACAAAGAAATCTGGGAAGGGTGACAACAGTGTCTGCTGTAGGTCACCCCAGCCTCAGGCAGTCCGACTTTGTGGCTTAGGAAGATGGGGACTTGTCCAATCCCTGTGGTGGAAATCATCCAGAAATGACCATGAGCAAGAATTTTTATGATCTCTGTGGACAGAATAAGCAGTTTAGTTCTAGACTCCATGTCATGATTTTTATCAGTCACTTCCTTGTTTTCTTGTATGTCTGAGCTTTATCTAGTGCCAGGTCTCTAGGGCAGAAGTTAGAAAAAATAAACTGGGAACAGTCATTGTGCATGCAATTGAAAATAAACATAAAACTGTCCAGCAAGCTCTGTGTACAGGATTTATTAACACGTGTTCTTGGCTCGCTGATAATTTAGGGACTTGACACTTCTTTTCCTTCCAATGGATTGCTGCAAAAGAAATTACAATAATTAGAGCTTCAAGATTAATTTAATAATTTGTCAACATTTTTTCCATCCAACAACCAGCAGAACACAGCAAGAAATAGATTCATTTTTAGCAACACAGCTGATGTTTTGCAGAAAACTGTGTACAATTCTGAAAACATATTAAAGGAGAAATGTTTATCACCCTGTTCGTCACAAGATATTATCTGAGCAAATACATACAAGCAAATATTACAGGAAAATTATTTGTAATTAGATATGGACGTTATGGACAATAAGGTAATTAAAATACGTGATATCATGGAACCTTCTATGTGACCCAAAGCATTGGTATCAGGTAACTTGGGCAGTGAGATTGCTCTCTGTATGGCTGAGAAATAAATCAGGTTTAGTAAAGATGATGCCTCTTCATTCTGAGAGATTCATATACAACAAGCTGATTTATTAATTACCTAAATCAATTGTTTTCTAAATATAGCTCAAGCTATTTGTGGATTGTCTTTCTTCATTTTCATAGTTCCTTAAAATAGAACCAGAGTAAGTCTAGATTATAGATGGATGATTTGCAAAATACTCATCTTAAGCTACCACTGTGTTCCAGGTGGGGTTTTTTTTGGCTCAATTCTTTAAAAGTTATTGTAATTAATTTATTTTTAGCTATAACCTATACAGCAAAGGGCAAAAATAACAAGGATACAGCTTGATAAATTTTACATATGTCAACACTCGTGAAATCACCAAAATATAGACTATTTTGAGCACGCAGGGGACTGTCTCATGTCCTCCCCCATAACCCTCGGAAGTAACCACGACTCTGACTTCTGTCAGCCTGGACCAGTTTGGTCTGTTTGTGAACCTCACACCAGTGAAATCCTACGGTCTATTGCCTTGTGCGTTCAATTTCTTTTGCCCAGCATTATGTCTGTGAAAACCATCTTGTTGTGTTTCTTACTTTTTTAACTATACAATTTCCTCTTAAAGAACTCAAAAACCTCGATGATTAAGGCTCATCTTTTGTAGGAGACAAAATTGGAGAGTTGAAACTAAGCTAAAACTCCATGCCTTCATTGACTCAATCAAAAAATCCCACCATCTCACCTCGTTAGAGGAAACATAACGTTTTGCAATATCATGTAAATTTTGAATAATTTGACTCATAATTTCAGTAGAACTCTTTATTCATCAACTATTAAATTCAGTGGCATGTCCACTTCCAAGCTAGAAGACAGATGAAAATCTACATGGCTGATAAAATTTTCATCACATAAGTTCACTGACTTCTTGAGGCCATAAATACCAATTTGACTTTAGTCTCATTTAATAAACAACGTCCATGGGTTGATGTCTGAACAGCTATTTTGTACATCAACGATGCAAATGCAGCTGATAAAAGAATAGGTATCCTGGAATTCCCTGGTGGTCCAGTGGTTGGGACTCTGTGCTCTTGCTGCCGGGGGCTGGGTTCCATCCCTGGTCGGTGAGTTAAGGTCCTGCAAGTGCGGCCAAAGAAAGGATAGGCATCCACCTTAGATGGTCACAGAGGTATTCGTCGTTGTGAAGCAGAGAAAGACCTAAGGTTTTCCTGAGGTTCTTCATAAATGAAAGTGACCTCATGATCTGGGGCGAAGACCTGCCAGCGGCAGATAAGGGGAACAGGAGCGGTGACAAGGTCACCCAAGGTCGGCCAGCAATAGCAGAGGAGCTGGCTAGGACAGCTGGCCCTCCGGCTTTCCCTTTGGCCCTCCGGCTTTCCCTTTGGCCCTCTATCTATTGGGCAACACTTCCTGGCATTGAATTTCTCTGGATGGCACAACTCTTAACAAAAACACTCCAGTACACAGCAGAAACCAAGCTTATAACAGAAGTTCAAAGAACAATCTCCACAAATACAGTGTCAAGATAAATTATTAGTCAGTTAATACACTAACCACACAGGCTAGGCGATAGGAGGTAATAAGGGGTAGAACTGCAATTCAAGTTAGTTTTAGCAAACCATGCTCGAGGCTTTCTTTAGGGGATATATCCAGAAGTGAAATTGCTGGAGCATAGTGGGTGTGTTTTTTTAGATTTTAATAGCTACTGGTACATTTTGCAGGGGTGCTTTTGATAACTTCTGTTCCCTCTTCCTTGTATTTGGTTAGCACATGGGGCTGGACCTCTACTTTGCCTTATATTGGTGGCTTTAGTACCACCCTGTGCTTTATGCCACATCATCTTCCCCAATGGGCCTGCCCTGCATCTGGACTACTCTGTGCTGGAAAAGGATGGAGCATCTGAAACCCAGACTAGCTGCATCATTTCTTTCTCACTGGGCACTACTTTAGTGAAGCAGGAACCTATTTATAGGTGGCAATATAAGATTTACCCAGGAGCAGATTTTAATTGAGATTTTTTTCCACCTAGACAGCTTAGACCACGGTTTGTAAACCCAAAAGCCAATGGGTGCTGTATAGGATTGGTGTGGATCTTGGGGACCTGGCTAGCCCATCCTGATGAAGATGGCAGTGACTCAACAATTTTCGAAAAACACAGTCAGGGGACAGAAAGGAAACTCACAGACCGTTGAGGCAAACCTCTTTTACAGATTAGGATATTGAGGCTCAGAAAGATTATTTATCTTCTCAATGACACAGCAGTGAGTGACAAGAGTCCAGAGCTCCTAGTACTCTTCCCATCACTCTGCAGTACCTGCGTGTGCTGGTTAATCTCTTTGCTTCACTTCCATCCCCCGCAGGGCCATTCCACTCTCCTGTTGTCCTGCTCTGAGCCCTGGGTCACCTCTTCGGGGCTCCTTTGTTCTTTGGACTTTGGTTGGATTTGGCCTGTGGCCAGCACGACCCAGGAGCGTAGGGCAGGGGAAGAAAGGAGTTATGGTATCTCCTCCCCATTTCCTCTCTGCTCTGGGCAATGTTTCCTGGCAGTGGTTGTATCCCTTCACAACCACAGCTTCTGCCAGGAGGTCCTCCTCCCTGGAGCGGTTCTCACCTGTCTCCCTTTGCTTCTTTAGGTCTGGGATGTTAATGGCTCCCACTGTTGTGTGTCCCTGGGTGCTTCTTGCTCTCCGGTGAATCCCGCCTGTACCACTGTGGAAGGCTCTTCATGAATCCATCTAAGTTAGATGGTTACCCGCCAGGAAAGTGACGTCCATCTGTGTTTGTATACCTGGATGGAAAGCTAAGTGAGGGTGAAAAGTTAGTTTTGCATTTTTAGTTTTTCATGGAAAATGTTTCTTCTGCTTCATTTTGTATGGCACAAGCAAACACTCCTTGGAAATATTAAAAGTCTATCTCCCAAGGTATATCCAAATGGTCAATGAATATACGGGCCTTGCCCAATTTAATTAGTCATTAGGGAAATGCAAATTACAGCCACCCTCAGAATGGCTAAAACGAAGAACACAGATAATGCCAAGTGTGGGTGAGGATGTGGAGAAACTTGACCACGTGTGACCTGTTGATGGAAGTGTGAACTGACACACTACTACCCTGGAAAACAGCTTGGCCGTGTCAAATAAAGCCGTCATGTCCATACTCTATGATCCAGCAATGTCACTTTAGTACACTCGTTAGAAATGCACCAAAAGACATATGCCAGGACGCTCATTCACAGCAGAGCTCTTCGTCACAGCTAAAACAAGACAACCAAATTCCCAGCAATAGTAGAATGGATTCCAGGTCTATTCACATCATGGAAATGCAAATCTCTGTGGCAATAAAAATGAATGAACTACAACTACATGCAACCGTGTAAATATCACAAATATGATGTGGAGTGAAAGTACAAAATAGGAAAAAGTACAAAAATAGAAAAAATTCACCTGTGCTGTTAGAAGTCAGGGTATGGCTACCTTTGCTGGAGAGTTGTATCTGCGGATGGGGAAGGTGCTGATTCTCGATCTGGGTCCTGGTTACAAAGGTGTGTTCAGTTTGAACTGTATGCTCTTGACATGCATACTCTTTTCTTATATACCTCATACTCTTTTTTTAATATACTTCAATAAATGTTTTTATACTTGAAGAAAACCCTCTTTCCTCTTCAAATCTGTACGCCGGCAACCACCTGAATCACAAGTTCGAATTGGAAATGGTGCTCAGGTCCTGCAGAAATGTCACCTTAAGTAGTTTTAAGCAAAATGCAATGTCAAAAGCTGATATTTTAAAACTCACTGTTGCGTTTTGATGGGATTTCGGACATGCCACCCCAAACTATGGCACCTTGGCATACTGAATATTTTAAGCTGAAGGAATTTGAGAAAAAGACAAAACCAAGACGGTCACTCGGACCTCCCTCCCACCTAACCCTTCCCTGGAATGGGCTATAAAACCTTCCTGTGAGAGGTGCGCCCCCAACCCCTCCCGAAGAAAGCAACATCCTTTTCTCCAAAAATAAAGGGACACTGAAAAGACTCCTAGCAAACAGGCCTTGCTAAGTTCCTGCAGTCATTACAATTCCTCATACTCCTTAACCCAATAAGTTCTTCCGCCGCTGTCCACACTTCATTAAACCCAGCACTAAGGTACATAGATCTGTTTCTTTGGAGCTTCATTTCCTTATAAAGTGTCCCATGTCATGTAAAACTTATATTAAATAAACTTGTCTGCTTTTCTCCTTCTCATCTTCATCAATCTAGTTTTCAGACCCAGCCAGGGATCCTAAGAGGGTTGATATGTATAAGGCTGGCCAAAAAGTTCATTCAGGTTTTTCCTTAACATCCTATGGAAAAACCAGAACGACCTTTTTGGCCAACCCAGTACATACTCTATGACCCAGCAGCTTCCCCTATGCTGGCAAATTACTCAAAAACAGAGGCACCAGATTGTTTCTCTCACAAACATGTGGCTATTTCAAATCCTGTAGTAAACATTGCTGCAAGCAAATGGCTATACTGGAACCAGTATATTATTGGGAACAAATCCAGTTATAACATGTGTGCACTATTTGTAAATTCTGGATGTCCACCACCAGAATAAATGGAGTTATTTGGACATTGCGTGGGCCTATACAATTCCTGCTGTGCTAATTGTATACAAAGTGGACCCAGATAGCTATTTTTAGAAGAAGTGTTAAGAGTTTTGGTTTAAATATCTGGACTCTTTCTTCAGCAGATTTGGGTCATTGTTTGGACGGGAGGAAACCTGAGAGAAGTCGTGTTGGAGCTCAGAGTCTGACTGAGGTTACAATAGTGCGAGGGTCAGGTTCCCGATGGCAGGGAAGCCAGGGTACGCGGGAGCCACTGAGACACCTAATCTTGTCAAAGACAACTCTTAGAAATGTTCACTTCGAATCACAGTCATCTATGTGCCAGCCACATCCAACTGCAGAACCAGGGAAGAAAGAGAGGCAGGACAAGCCAGCTTGGCTCAGAGCAGAGCAGGAACTATGCAATTGTCTGTAGGAGGGCCAGGAGATGATGACAACCACACACATGTGCCAACTTATGCTGGGGTCTACTTTTTACAGCTAAGGTTGGAACCAGAGACACACAACAGCTATATCAAAGAGTGAGGTCACAGCAGAGGAACTGGGATGCAGTAGTTTATTAGCAGAGCGCTGCCAACTACCACGTTAATTAGAATATTAATGCGTGATGGAGCCTTACTACATTTCCCCCCATATCTTGGTGTAGCTTTCCCACATTCCCATTTGCAAGAGAACAAAGGCAAAGTAAGCAAAACAAGGCAGGAGAGGAGGACAAGAGGAAATATACTGGAGAGTGTCACTAATTGCATTTTTACCTACTAAAAAGTAAAAAAAAATTGTTTGCCTGTTAAATACTCTGAATAATTTAAGCATTATGAGAAACACAGCAGTAGGAGCACAAGTGACAAATGATTAATCTAGAAGGCAGGGAGGGAGGAAAGGAACGGGGGGCAGGGAGGAAAAAGAAATTGCCGTAAAAATACATGATTGTTACATGGGAGCATCTTACTAGGGGTTAATCTAGAAAATAAAGACTTCATAAATCGAATCCTTTTTAAATGCATTCGAAACAGTGTGACAACTAGTTTCGCAGATCAAAAATCTTCGGGTAGCATAAATATTCACTGACTATCACTGTAGTACTACCAGAGGGCATTTTGGACAGCAAGTTTTAAAAACTTCCCATCGAAGGAAAAATTAAGGTCCTGAGTGATTCTATAAATTGCTTCACACACACACAAAATATGCATTGATGGAAGTAAATGGCAGCCTTCCTATAGGCATAATAAACATGTGGACTTAATACCTTAAACCTTTTATTCTGAACCTTTGAGTCTGAACAGACTTCTTTATAAATCATATTTTTACCCCCTTTTCTAGTTAAAGCTCAAAAGTTGAATTTTCCTCCTTTGACATTTGTTAGCAGGGATTGTTCATTCATAAAGTTGCAGCAAAGTGTCTGAGGTTGTTGGAAGGGTATTAAAATCACATGGCAAGAAAGGTGACCTGCGAAATTCCTGTTGGACTAAGTTTGTGAAAAGAGAGAAGGAAGGAGGAAAGACAGTATCAGGTATCTTTGTTCCTTTAATTTGCTGATGACGAACGATTACTGCCAGGAAATTGTTATATTGTCCCCGGAACTTTGAAAGGGACAGAGTGACTCAAAGGTTGGCCTCCCGCGTGGGCCACAGGAGCCCTCGGAATAAGACTTGCGTCTCAGCTTCCAGACGCAGGAGAGGAGAAAGCAGACCCACTTAGCCATCTAGAGTCTGACGTTCGAACGCTTTAAAACTGTCAGTTCACGGAAACCAGACTTTCTTTGGTAGCAAAGGAGAAACCAGGAAGCAAGGAGTTCGAAACAACTGAGAAAAGAAAATGCACTTACAGGGATCATAGCCCTGTGACGCTTTAGCCACGTGATCCTGTGGCACTTACTTCATACTCATGCTCTTCCTACTCTTTCTTTTTCTTTTTTTTTTTTTTGCGGTATGCGGGCCTCATCACTGTTGTGGCCTCTCCCGTTGCGGAGCACAGGCTCTGGATGCGCAGGCTCAGCGGCCATGGCTCACGGGCATAGCCGCTCCGCAGCATGTGGGATCTTCCCGGACCGGGGCACGAACCCGTGTCCCCTGCATCGGCAGGCGGACTCTCAACCACTGCGCCACCAGGGAGGCCCCTACTCTTTCTTTTTCTTGTCAGTTTTCTTAAAATGTATACTGGTAATTGTGGCATGAACTCTACTGTGTATTTTGTTTTACCTTTCCCCCAAACATTTCGTATAATGTTGCAGTCATCAGAACCATTATTTTAAACAGCCACAAAAAACTTCATCGAGTGGGTACCAGAATGCTCCATTCTGGGCATATTTTTCTATCTGCCTTGGTCTCCACCAGAGAACTTGACTGTAGTTGGCCAGAGAGAGCCAAACTCATGGAAATAAAGTCCAAAGAAAAGTTCTCCTTGGAACCAGCTGGATTTTGCACCCCTCCCCACTCCCAGAGGCCTGGAGAGTGCTGGGTAGGGTGAGTGGAAATGAATCACAGAGGATGCTTAGCTTTACATCCCACCCTGAAGGCTTTGGTGACAGTGAATGCGGTGAATGCCCAGCCTAGGGCAGGTCATCAAATGCTAATTCCCCCTTTCGTATTAATTAATGAGAACAATTTATATGCAAGTACTTTATATCAACCTACTTTATTTTATAGGCTTTCATTTTTAGAGCAGTTATAAGTTCACAGCAAAATTGAGCAGAAGGTACCAAGATTCCCCTTATATCTCCCCAAAAGCATAGCCTCCCCCATTATCAACATCCCCCACCAAAGTGGGACATTTGCTACGATTGATGAGCTTACACTGACACATTATTGCTGAGTTTATAGTTTACTCTTGACAGTTGTACACTGTATGGGTTTGGACAAATGTATACTGACCTGTATCCACCGTGACAGGATCATACAAGAGTAGTTTCTCTGCCCTAAGAATCCTCTGTGCTCTGCCTGTTCATCCTTTCCTTCCCCTCAAACCCTGGCAACCATGGGTCTTTTCACTGTCTCCATAGTTTTGCCTTGTCCAGAATGTTGTATAGTTGGAACCACAGAGTATGTAGACTTTTCAGTTTGGCTTCTTTCACCTAGTAATATGTATTTATGTCTTTCCATGGCTTGATAGCTCATTTCTTTTTTACCATTGAATAATATTCCATTATCTGGATATAACACTGTTTATTTACCCATTCATCTACTAAAGGATAGCTTGGTTGTGTCCAAGTTTTAGTAATGGTGAATAAAGCTTCTGTAAACATCTGTGTGCAGGTTTTTGTGTGGACGTAAGTTTTCAACTCTTGAGCAAATTGTGATTGCTGGATCATATGGTAAGAGTATGTTTAGCTTTGTAAGAAACCACCAAACTGTCTTCCAAAGCGGCTGAACCACTCTGCATTCCCTCCAGCAATGAATGAGAGTTCCTGTTGCTCCACATCCTCCTCAGCATTTGGTGTTGTCAGTGTTCTGGATTTTGGCCATTCTAAGAGGTGTGCAGTCATATCTTTTGTTGTTTCAATTTGCATTTCCCTGATAACAGGAGATGTGGAGCATCTTTTCATATGCTGTTTGCCATTTGTATCCTTTCTTTGGTGAGGTGTCTGTTAAGGACTTTGGAACATTTTTTTTTTTTTTTTTTTTTGCGGTACGCAGGCCTCTCACTGCTGTGGCCTCTCCCGTTGTGGAGCACAGCCTCCGGGCGCGCAGGCTCAGTGGCCATGACTCACGGGCCCAGCCACTCCGTGGCATGTGGAATCTTCCCGGACCGGGGCACGAACCCGCGTCCCCTGCACCGGCAGGCGGACTCTCAACCACTGCGCCGCCAGGGAAGCCCCTTTGGCTCTTTTTTGTACGAGGTTCAGCCTGCCTTTTAAAGTTAGTGTCTCACTCTCTTTGGCCATATATGTGGACTAGAATCACAAAATGTAAAGAAGTTTTTGTGGGAAATTTTCCTGGCATAAAGGAACCCTTGACTCTTTCTAAATTGCTCCTCTGCCAGCTCTCAAAAGTTCCTTGCATGATTACCACCCCTAAAGTGACCACAGTCAGATACTGACACCAAGGATGGAGATTAAGTTATTCCCATCTTTGACCCGCACTCCCTACTCCCCACCCCCCCACCAGCCTGTTCTCACCTCAGCTGCCCAAGGGACTGTGTTGAAAATGAATTCATACTACACCACTCCTCTGTCCAAGCCCCTCAGTGGTCTGTCCTGGCCACCCCAGCCTGTAGCTGCAGCTCTAACACACCGGGCACACTCCCAGCTCAGGGCTTCACACCTGAGGTTTCCTCTGCCTGGAAGGTCCTTCCCCACTGATGCCAGTGGCTCCCTCCCTCCCTCCTTCCAGACTCAGCTTAGGTATTGCCCACCTACTCGGCTTAAAGCTGCAGCTCCCAGGTTTTCTCCACCTCACTCTGCCTTGCTTTGTCCTTTTCTGTTGCATCTGTCACCATCTGACATCTTCTGTATTTCGCTTATTTATTCATTGTCGGTTTTGCACAACAAGACAAGAAATTCCCCCAGGGGAGGGGTCTTTGTGAGTGTGGTTCACTGCTGTTCTCTCAGCATGGAGAACAGAGCCCAGCTCTTATGGGATTCTCAACAAGTATTTGTTAAATGAATGAGTATTTTAAACAAGTGATTTAGTCATCATTTTGAGACTTCCACTGGGTCAGATGTTACTTAGAGACACATTAAACTTGCCCTTGAAATCCATGCCATCAAACCATCTTGTAAGTGAGACCACCATACAAGATGCTCTGATTATTTCAGTAGAGGAACTTCGTTGGCTATGACTCAAAAGGGTTTTTCCAAAGCTCCCATTCTTTGCTCTTTTCTTATTTGCTTAAGACAACCTGCTGTGAGTCACCTCAAGCAATGAGAATTTTTTCTGAAAGGCTTTCACATAAAGTACATATCTCTGTTTTTCCCTTTCTCAAGAATTGAAACTGAGACCAGTTTACCACAAGTCAGAAGGCAACTCCACGGTTGTGTCCCCAGAGGTGCTCCTCCCTGCTCTGCTCTCCCAGGAGGAGTATAGCTTCCCAGGCGGAGGATTCACCAGGTCCCCTCGGTCTGGGACGTTCTAACAAAGTGTTGGAATCAAATTCAAGTCAAGCAGAGATCGTATCACTGTTTTCCTTTGAAATGTCAATGACAGAGGTTTATAAGAGAAGCTTCAAGAAACTGGGCAGAAACCTGTGGCCTGCACTGGCCACCCTGCCCTCTACCCTCTCTGCCTCCCTGCTGTGCCCAGGGGCCTCATTGCCAGCTGGCACTCCCTGCATTGCCACCTAGCACTTCCTGCGACAGGGTAGAAACACCACGGAATTGAGACCCCTCAGGAGCAGCCCTCAAACAACGGCTGCCGTAGGTTGGTGTATACAGGTGCCAACTCCTCCCCTTCGGGGGTAACTCGAGGGGCATCTTCCACACTGGGGCTAAGCTCCACTGCCCACCGTGGAAGCTGGCTTGATCACAGCTTTGAAGGCAGCCTCCGCCCTGGGTCCCTTCCGTGCTGGCCGGCCTTCACTCCTCCCAGGAGCTCTTTGCACTCCCATGCTTGTCCCCTTTTTCAACCCCTTTCCTTCTCTCTCTCTCTCCTTTTTCCTTCTGCTCTCCTGTTTTTTAACACCCCACACTCTTCCCCCCCGACACCCCCTCACCTGTCTCTTTCTTTCGTGCTGTGAGATGACAGCTCGCTGAGCTGATTGCAATCCCCGTGTTGCTGCTGGTGGCTATTTTTATGGAAGGGCACCTCTGGCCGTCGGGAAGGCCTTGGAAGGATCAAGACATTATTAACAGAGTCAGACAAGGTAAAATGTGATCTCCTTGCCTGCAGGAGCCTGAGTTCACCAAGAACCAGGCCAGGGCTGCCTCCAGAAACGGCACAACTGACTTTCAGACACGTGTACGGCAGGCAGCTCAGTTAGAAAGTCCATGAAACCAGAGCCAGACCCCTCCCACTTAGGGAGTGACCATCCTCTGCACATTGTCAAGGAACTGACGATCCTTACCCTGCGGGCTTTGGTTTGCAGGTGGTGCCCAAGAAGCTAGGATTGCCCAACCAGAAAGTTTGACCCTAAAAAGGGAGGTTATGAGCCAACTGCTCCGTGAACTCTGTATTATTGAGCAAGACGTAAGTCATTTCAGCCTAGAGCAAACTATGACCTATCCCTGCAGCCTGTGGCTTCTGTTCACTGCCCTGCAGTGGCTCTGCTTTTACAGCCACTCTTTGGTAATTTGTGTTTTCTGAGACTCAGATTTGGGAAGGGTGGAAGTCAATGGAAAGAAATTGTTGGAAGGTGATAGTATTGGTCAAAAGTGTGGATTTGATCTTTCATATGTTGATTTCATAAACTGTATGTTTCTAAAGACATGGATGGTCACCAGGGCAATACTCAATACCTCCCATGTCCCCTCAGTGTCCCCCATCTCTGGGCATGCCACCCAAAAGCTCCCAGCTGTGAACCCCCAGGACCTCCTGGGACTCTGGAGACCCTCCATCCTCAGGAGTGGCCCTCCACCCACAGTTGGTGGGAAATGCTTAATAAGGACAAATATCATATGATGTCACTTACATGTGGAATCTTAAAAAATGATGCAAATGAACTTAACTTACAAAACAGAAACAGACTCACAGACTTTGAAAACAAACTTACGGTTACCCAAGGAAAGGTAGGGAGGGGGAGGGAGAAATTAGGAGCTCAGTATTAACATATACACACTACTGTATACAAGATAGATAGCCAAAAGGGATCTACTGGATAGCACAGGGAACTCTACTCAATACTCTGTAACAGCCTAATGGGAAAAGTATCTAAAAAAACCAAAAGAGTGGATATAGTTATGTGCATAACTGATTCACTGCTGTACACCTGAAAGTAACACAACGTTGTAAATCAACTGTAAGTGGATATAAAATAAAAATTTTTTAAAAGACCCCAACAAACTTGCCCACTGGTGAAGGTCACTCAGAGGTGGGCTCCACGAGGTGCCCCAAAGTTGCCCCATAGGAGCGCCCCCGTGAGGCCTTCGGTAACTTGTCAACTACGTGGCCTTTACTGGCTGTTTCCTCTCCTTGACCCTTGTCCCCTCTCCCCACCACCATTTCCTAAAGTCACCTCAAAAATAAACACTTGCACCCTCGTCATTTTCTTAGGATCTCTTCTGGGGGAAGAGATACTGCGATTGACACAGAACCTAGAGGTCTCTTTAACACTGAAATTATGTGAACAACTGAAAGTCTAATGATGGAATGAATTAAAGAATGTTTTCACTGATACTCTGGTTTGAGCTCAGATATATTCTGTTCAGGGGCAGCACCAGGCAAAGAGGTGAGGCCAGAGGAAAGTTTGTTTACCAGGTGGCCTCGCCCTCCGATGATGTGCCAGGTGTCCAGCGTCCTCACCTTGCTCTGGGCGACTCTCAGGTTGTGCTGAATGCGATCCGTGGACCCTCCTCCCTTCCCAGACCCCTCACTCCAGTTCCTAAGTCCTACTCTGGGTCTTCTCAACGCTCCCTGTGACCCTATCAGCATCCTGTATCCATGAGTCCTGTGGACAGGACGTAATATGTGAGTCTCAGGATTCACCCCCTCGTGCCACCCTTGAGACATGGGAGGTCTGGCCACAGCTGCCGTTCCCTGGTCTCCTAACAACAACTGCTGTTGTTTCAGTGCCCCTGGGTGAGAGGGTCCTCATCTGAGCCTTAGGGCACCTATCAGGGCAGGAGCCCCAGCAGGTCTGGCACCCGGGGACAGCCTGACCTGGCTCCTCCCCACACAAGTGGACTCCGAGGAAGTACCAGACCATATACAGTAGATGAAATATCTAAGTACCAAGAGCTAGCGTCTGTTTCCCTCTCCTTGATTCTGGGCTGGCCATGTGACCTACTTAGACCATAGCATGTGGTGGAAGTGATGTGTCAGGAGCCTGGCCTGCTTCTGCCCTCACCACCTCTCATGGCCTCACCTGAGAACATTGTGCTAGGATGAAGCTGAGGATAAAAGACACCAGAGGCAGAACCTGAGTCAGACCAGCTGCCCCAGCAGAGCCCTGCCCTGGGCAACCTGCTGGCTGAATCTGGCCTCAAGAGTAAGCCCAGGTGAAGCCAGCATAAGACCTGCGCATCAACCTACAACTGTAAAACTTATCAAGTTGTTATTGTTTGAAGCTACTAAGCTTGGGGGTAGTTTGCTATGAAGCAATGGATCATTGAAACACCATTGGACATGGGATTTCTCTTTCTCAATAGCTACTGGAGGGTCAATGTAAGACCACCCCAAAGTGCAGAGACATTAACACCTCGTGAGGGAAGCAGATGAGTGGGAAACAGGAAGGATTCACAATAGATGCTTCTCCCTTCCTTTCCTTGACAGGCTGTTCCGAGGTTATGTGTTCTTCATGGCCTCTCTGGGAGACCAGAGGCAAGGCTGAGCAGTCAGCTGCACTTTCTAGAGCAGCGAAGGTCAGCTCAGCAGCGTGCTGCACCCTGGTTCCCTTTCTCCCGTCACTCCTGCTGCACCTCCAATAGAGCCTGGCATGCAAGCCTCATCTTGGGCCCACTGCCTACAGAATCCAGGTTAGGATATCTTGCTGTCTGTCCCCTGGATGTGAGTCCTTATGCCTTTGACAGAGGTGATTTCAACCAAAGACAGTGCCATTATCCCTAAAGGGTCATCTCAACCACTGTACAAACCTCTGGAGACACTTATGGACAGATATGGTGTCTTATCACTTACATCACTACAGAAGGTCATTGACTCTGCTCATCAGATTAACTTCACCATGTTGTTGTCTGGATGTGTAACTGAGTTGAAAAAGAGCAGAAGGGAATTTGAATGAGAAACAATGAAATAGTCCGGATTTGTTTAAAACACACATAAACACACACACACACACACACACACACACACACACACACACACACACTTACTATCCTTAGGAAAGAAATTACGTAGTTTGTATTAGTTTCCTAGTGCTACCCTAACACAGTACCACAAACTGGGTGGTTTAAAACAGCAGAAATTTGGGAGTTCCCTGGTGACCTAGTGGTTAGGATTCTGAGCTTTCACTGCCGTGGCCTGGGTTCAATCCCTGGTTAGGGAACTGAGATCCCATGAGCCACACAGCAAGGCCCCAAACCAATCAACCAACTAACCAACCAAACAAACAAACATAAAACCCCAGAAATTTGTTGTTTCATAGTTCTGGAGCCTAGAAGTCCAAAATCAAGGTGTGGCCAGGCGCACACTTCCTCTGAAACCTACAGGGAAGACCTCTTCCTTGTCTCTTCCTAGTGTCTGGTGGTTTGCTGGCCACCTTGGTTTCCTCTGTCTTCAGGTGCATCACTCCTCTGCCTCTACTTGGGGTTCTCCCTGTGTCTCTTCACGCTCTCTTCCCTCCATGTGTGTCTGTCCATGTCTCCAAATTTCTCCTCTTTGTAGGGATACCAGTCGGATGGAGTAGAGTCCCCCCTAATGACCTTATTGTAACTTGATTACCTCTGTAAAGATCCTATTTGCAAATAAGGGTGTGTTTTGAGGTACAGGGCTCCAACCTATCTTTTGGGGGAGACACAATTCAACTCATAACATAGTTTGAGAAACATTTGGAAATAGGAACATATCTGACAAGACTTTAATAAAAACTGGATTGGAATAATTGCTTTTCATTTCCTTTTTAAAAAATGTCCAGTTAAGCTATAAAACACTATCTTTCAACAAAGTTCAATTTAACTTAAAAATGATTTTCATGAATGATATATATGATTTATTCAAAGACTTTTGTCTGTTAATGAAGGCTGTATTTGTTAATTGACGGCGTGTAAGCATGGCGTGATAGAGGATACTGGAAATAATGCTGAAGAAAATGTGTAAATTTGTATTTTCCGAAGTGAGAGTTGACATGAACGGTCGGCCGAGATCATACTTTTGCTATCTAAGAAGTTTGATTAACCACAGACGAAGAGCAATAACTCACAGAATTTTACTTAACAGGAAAGAAAAGAATTCAGTTGACCTGAATTCAAACTGAGTCGTGGTGACTGTAGTTTATTTAGTTCTTAAGCTACAAAAAACCTTCCAACAGAATAATATCTTTGTGCCAAAGCTAAAATGCTGTAAGTAAATAGAGCTGGAAGGTGGAAGAATGGGAATTTTCTAGAATTTATATAGAAAATGAAAGTGTCATCGGGATGGTCAATCAACACAACATGACTTTGCATGCACACATGATGCAACGTGGACGTAGAGATGAACATTTTTTAAACTGACATAATTCACATACCATAAAATGCACCCTTTTTAAAATGTATGATTCAGTGCTTGTTAGTATATTCACAAAGTTGTGCAACTATCACCAGTATCTTATTCCAGAGCATTCCCACCACCCCATAAAGAAACGCTGTATGCATCAGTACTCACTCCTCCATTGTACGCCTACCCCCAAACCCTGGAAAATACTAATCTACTTACGTTTTGGTGGATTTGCCTAGTCTGGTCATTTCATACAAATGGAATCATACAATATGTGACTTTTTGTGTCTGGCTTCTTTCACTTAGCATGTTTTTAAGGTTCATTCAAGTTGTAACACACATGTCAGTACTTGGCTGAATAATATTCCATTGGATATACGTGCCACATTTTCTTTATCCATTCATCCATTGATCGACATTTGGGTTGTTTCAACTTCTTGGCTATTATGAATAATGCTGCTATGAACATTTATGTACAAGTTTTTGTGTGGACCTATGCTTTCAGTTCTCTTGGGGTTATTCCTAGGAGTAGAATTGCTGGGGCTTGTGGTAATTCTATGTTTCGCTTTTTAAAGGAACTGCCAAACTGCTTTCCAAAGTGGCTGCACCATTTTACATTCCTATCAGCAATGTATGAAGGTTCCAACTTTTCACACCCTCATGAATACTTATTATTGTTGGTCTTTTGACAATAGCCATCCTAGTGGATATGACGTAGTATCTCATTGCAGTTTTGATTTACATATCTCTATTATTAAAGATATTGAGCATCTTTTTATGTATTTATTGGCCATTGTATATTTTCTTTGGAGAAATATCTGCTAAAACTCCTTGCTCATTTCGAAAATCAGTTATTTGTTTTTTATTGTTGATTTGTAGAAGCTTTTTTTATATTCTGGATGCAAGTCCCTTATCAGATATATGTTTTGCAAATATTTTCTCCCATTTTGTGGGTTGTATTTTCACTTTCTTGAGAGTTCCTTTGAAATACAAAAGCTTTTGGTTTTTGATGAAGTCCTATTTATTTATTTATTTATCTTGGTTGTGGTTTTGGTGTCAGGTCTAAGAAACCATTCTTTAATCCAAAGTTAGGAAGATTTACACTTATAAATCCCACTGGAAAATTCTGGAGTTCGGGAATTTCTGGATTCCCACTGGAATGGTGATAATGAAAAAAATGATTTAAAAAAAAAGCAGTGTTGACAAGGACCAACAGGAATTGTTCCGCACACACTGGTGGTGGAAGTGAACATTACTACAGCCATTTTAGAAAATTGTTTGGTAGAATCTACTAAAACTGAGCATCCAAGACAACCATTCAACTTCTAGATATATACTCAGCAGAATTCATCTAAAGAATGTACTAAAATATTCAGAACAGCACTGCTCATATTAGCCCCCAATCTGGAATTATCCAAATGCCCAGCAAAAGTAGATGGATAAATAAGTTGTGGTGTAATCATAGAGAGTAGCATTATACAGCAATGGGAGCAAACATCTATGACGGTAAGTACAGATAAATACAGATAAATTTTGCAAACATGATTTTAAGCAAAATAGCCAGACACAGAGGAATTCATCTTGTAAGATTCCATTTATATGAATGTCAAGAAGAGGTAAAATTATTTAATGTTGTCAGAAGTCTGGGTAGGGGTCATCTTTGGGTTGGGGGGAGGGGGAGACAGGGAGGTGGCATGAGGGGGCTCTAGCGTTGCTGCTGGTGTCCTCTCTCTTGATCCGATGCTCACCCAGGCGTTTGCCATTTGTGACAATTCCTGGAGCTCAATACAGTGTTTGTAAGAAGGAGCATCTGGTGAAAACCTCTTTCTCTGCTTTTTAAACACTTTCCTTCAATTTTGACTGTATCCTTGAACTCTATTGTTTTTGGTTTAGCAGCGATATATTGGTTCCATCTACACTCGCCAGCCTGAGAATTTAAAATGAGACCACGGCGAGTGAAGCCAGGCCTTGGGCGTGGTCTGGGCACATCCCTTCCCGATGCTAACAGGATTCACTCCAGGTTATGCTGAAATCAACACCGCCTCATAAGTACTCATGCTGATGGGGCAGGTATCAAAGCCTGCACATCAAAGTGGAAACTGAGCTAGGTTTGTTGTAGAAATTTGAGAAAACCTGGTTCCGGAACAAGGTGGGGTTGAACAAAAGTAGGACTCAGACCAGAGGGTCTTTTCTTGCGACTCTCCCTCAATCAGAGGTTGTGGGAACACTGTGTAAACTGTACTCCCTCCCTGTCATCCGCTGAGACTTCCCCATTCAGTCACTCACTTCCCAACGACTTCACGGTTTGCCAGGCCAGGAAGGTGGAGAAATCACACTCTTGGGTCACAGAAGGAGGTTTCCACAGAGCTCTCTCTAAAGCTTGGCCTAAGCCTTCAGGCTTCATCGTCACACCCCAAGGTGCCAAATATCTAGAAACTAACCTCAGACAATGGCTTTTAAAAACAACAACGTTTTTCTGAAGTTATTTTTTAGGTTTGATTTAATACAATCAACAGCATCCATGTTGTAAAGGATAGGATTTCATGAGCTTTTGAAAGGTAAGTTCATGACATCATGGCTACAGTCAGAACACAAAGCATTTTCTTCATCCTCAAACCTCATTGCCTTCCACCCCTCCCCCTCCCCCCCACCTCATTGTCACTGCAGACTAGTTTGAATTTTCTAGAACAAAGTGGCTTTTGCATAAATGAGCGTGGCCATGGGCCAACTATAAGCATGTTTCATACACACACGTACGGGCACAAGCACACGTGCACATACACATGCATGAACGCACATGCACAGACACACACACACACGTGCACACACACGCCTTTCTAAGGGGAGTCTCTTCCCACAGCCTCACGCCAAGGCAGACAGCCTTAGGTCTCTTCCAAGCATACTCTGTGACCTCCTGGCCACAGAGATAGAAAAGGGCAGCAAACCTTGACCCAGCAATCTGAGAGCAGGGCTGGTCTGTGTGCTTTGCCCAACAGGAGGAAGCATGAGGTCACAAAATTGCTCTGTAAACAGAAACTTTGGGTCAGCACAAGCCATGGTCTAGGATACTCAGGGGTAAGTTTGTGAGTGTTGGTAGCAGCACAGGGGCCAAAGCAGCCAAGCCCCCTTACGTGAGTCTGCCAGGGGTGCCATAACAACATACCATAGGCCGGAGGCTTCAACAACAGAAACGCATTTTCTCACAGTTCTGGAGACTGGAAGACCAAGATCAAGGTGTCAGGGGGGCTGATTTCTTCTGGGGCTCTCTCCTTGGCTTTCAGGGGGCTGTCGTCTCCTTGTGTTCCCGTGTGGTGGTCCCTCTGTGTGTGTCAGTGTCCTAATCTCCTCTTCTATTAAGGACATCAGTCATATTGGATCAAGGCCCACCCTATTGACCTCATTTTAACTTAGTTCCCTTTCTAAAAGCCCTATCTCTAAATAAGGTCGTGTTCTGAGGTACCAGGGATTAGGACTTCAACCTGTGAACTTGAGGAGGGACACAATTCAGTCCATAGCACACCATGAGCATGAGGGATCGGTGAATTCCTCCTGCGGGCTGGTGCTCAAGCACCTTATCGATGGAGCTGCTTCCAAGGAGGTGGATGCAGGCAGAAGGGGTTCAGAAATGAACTCCTGGCCTAGATGGGGGGGGGGAGCGAAGGAGTTTGACGCTTCCTTCACAAGAACTTTTTAAAGTTCTGGCATTTAAGGTAACAATACCATCAGGCAATTCCAATGATTGCAAGGAGGTACTTATTATGTCCCTTTAAATCTGTGCTTATAAACTTCTCTTAGGCCTACAAGCCAGAAGTACCCAATTCTGTGTTTAATAACAGGTCCTCCAGAGGACCGGCAGAAATAGCAGGATGCAGCCACTCCTCCTGTGGGGTCATGGGTTTCGGTGCAGCTGATAGGGGAATTTGCTTGGCTCTACACTTTTCTGAATAGAATCTTTTGCCAAGTTTTTCAGCAAAGTAGTCGTGTTGCCCAAAGGAATGAAATAAAGGCAAGTTCTTAAAGGAAAAGGATTCATCAGCCTTAGAATTAGCAACGAAATAGGAAAATGTCCCTATCTACCTTCCTGGGAGGTAAAAGGTCACATGTCTGGAAGTATTTTTATTTGTGCATCGTAAATCAAAGTGAACACAAAATAAAGATTTGGGAAAGTGCTATTGCCAAAGGGTGACATTTTTAAGAGGCAAGAAGGAAGGTCAAGGATTAAATTTCCCCCCATGAGCTTATGCAACAACTGCGCACTCGTGGCCCAAGGGCCAGAGCCCAGCCACAGGCAGGTTCTGTTAGCTTGTACCGCACCATATTAAAAATATATGTATTGGAATAGGTACCAAAATTTAAATATTGGGAGATTTCATGCAAGTATCTGCATTTCTGGCTCTCCTTCAGAAATTGGAAGTCTTAGCAATGTTGGGTCTCAAATGGCTATAACCCATTTCAGCTGAGCAGAGGACACACCATGGAGACTGATGGAGATTCTGTCCTTGATCAAATCCTGGCCAGGCTCCTCTGAGCCTCTTCTCGACTAGGCCTGAAACTTGGCCTGAAAAGACGTGAAGAAACACTAACAGTTCCTAACAGCTCAAGGCCACATCCCTAGAATGACCCGAGACCCCCTTAAAGTGCCTGCCCGAGAAAGCAAGTTCCTGTTTGTTCCAGCGACACCTGAGGATAAGGCCCCATCTCCCAGCCTCTGTGGGAGCGCAGGAGCCTAATTTCCACAAGTGCCGGTGAGCAAACCCAGATGGCCGTCACACGGACCAACACTCCCTTTCCTGCTTTTGTAATTTTTCACTTCCCTGACTCTACTGGACCCTGCCCATCCCCTCTCCCAATTCCCTCATTCTCCCTTTAAAACCCCTAGTCACCTCTGTACAAATAGTTATTACTGATTAGAACCTGTCCTTACCACTTTAACCGGGATCCAGCTTTGTTTATCTTTGACGAGATGTCATACGCTGTCCCCAGTTTATCCCAGCCCCCACCCCACTTCACCCCCTTCCTTGTGTCTAAGCTGATATAAGTTGTCAATTATCAACTCGCTTGCTCTGTTATTTCACATACAGGGAAGAGGGAAATCAAATAATTTTTATGCTCCCATCTCTCTCAAAGAGGCAAAATGATAGATACAGAAAGCCATGTGTTTCAAGAAAAATGGGAGAATGCATGATTCTTTTAGAAGCAAAGGCCATGCCTGCTTAATATGAAATACATTGGTCTGGCCACCTTACTCCTAGACATTACCTACCTGCTTCCTGAAGACCCCTGCATTTGTATCCCAGAATCAGAAGTCCAGATACTACATGAATCACGCCAAGCCTCTGTTGAAGGCCTTCGTGGCTAAGCCAGCTAGACAAGAGCGATGAGTTTGTAGGTTTAAAAGCTACCGGAGATGCCTCCCCGCTACTCTTCAGCTTCCACATGAGATGATCCTCGGCTTCTAGACTGGGCTCCAAGTGAGACCACCTGCAGCTTTCATAGGCTGATTTCTCATCCCTCGCAAAGCTGAACTCACATGCTTGTCGGGAAGAAGCATTTTAGAGAAACCAGGAGGTAGGCGAGGGGGTTGTCTTGCAGGAAAGGATGGTTCATCGTTCTCTGTGTCACTGTATCCCTGGGGTCGGCAGTTCAGGACTGATGTCCTGGGGCGTCATGTCAAAAGCCAAGTCTTAGCTTATGAAGCCAAGTTCAGCTGCTCCAGCCATTCCAGCCAAGTCCATGCCCATCCTGATCAGCCAACGCCAGCTGTCTCCCAGACACGTGAGTGGGTCTCGCTAAAACCAGAACTGCCCAGCCTCGCCACGCCTGAATCACTGACCCACAGACACGTGAGCTAACTAAAGCTTCTTGTTCTAAGGCACGAAGTTTTGTGAGTTATTTATGCAGCATTATCGTGTCAGAAGATAACTGACACAGCCCCCTCCTTCCACCCACACATACGTATACATCCACAGATACACATTCTCCAAATTGAGAGTCACCAATTTCAATCCATAAAAGAAAGACTAAAAATGATAGTGATAAGCCGTAATGCTATCAGGGCAATTAAATAACGGTGGTGTGGGTTACAGTTTTTGTGGAAAAGAAATGCTCTTGTCAGGCCACTTCTTGATACAAATGGGAAGTTCTAAAGCTACAGTGACTAAATTCTGAAGTTGGAAAGAGGTAAGGCTGAATGTGAGCAAAATATTCTTAAATGATTCTTTTGGGGTGACTCTTCATTCTGTAGCCATATAGAATTTATTAGATAATCATGTATTAGGAATTTTTTCCCCTCAAAATTCTAGAAGTAACTAGAAGAAGGTTGATAAATAAAATTTTTGCCTTATATGGAAAATCTCTTTGCCTTTTAAGGATCGTGGCAAATATCTCTCTTCTTAACCACAGCAACAACAATAGCGTGGAATAGTTACTGAGTGTTTTGCTGATGCCAGACCCTGTGCAGGGCACCTCACGTGCATGGTTTCATGTACTACTCAACACAGACTTCTGAGGGAGGAACTAACGTTATCCCATTTTACAAATGAAGAAATAGTCTCAGAAAGGCCAAGTGATGTGTCTTAACTTTGTGTAGGTAGAAAATAGCAGACTTCAGTCTGATGCGCATGACTCCAAAGCCAGTGCTATTTATTATGTTACATTACATCATATTATAATACAGATTACATTATATTTTATTATATATTACATAATTATATATTACATTATATTATATTACATATTACATATTATAGTGCATATTACATTATATTATATATTACATTATACTACATATTACACTGTTATATTTTCTATTACATGTTACATTTTATTTCATCATATTTTGTTACATTACATATTATATTATATTTTATTACTAGATGTAATTCCCTGAGAGAAGGGACCATGTCTTTACTCCCTCTGGTGTCTATTCCATGTCTACCTCCCATGCACCTGGGCGGAATGCACTATGGTATATTACATGCTCAATAAATAATTATTAAATTGAAAATGAAAAAGCCGTAATTCCACCCCACTCTTGGAAACCTGATCTTTTTTGTTACAGCCGCTTTTTCTGGTGCCTCTGCCCACCTCTGACGGTCCTGCGGCTGCAGTGCGCGCACGCGTCCCCCCACCGTCCCCACGGCCTCCTCACTTTCCTGCCCAGCGCTGCCTCTAAAGCTGCGGGAGTCCACAGTCCTCAGCAGGTGCAGGAAGGGCAGGAGGTAAGGGGAGTTCATGCCTGGAGTGGGGGGGCTGGGGGGACTCTCCACTAAAGGGAATGATGGGGGCTGGTAGGAAAACATCCTAACCTCTCGTCCTTCAGAGGAACAACCTGGAAGCACGTCCCACAAAGAGGGTCCAGAGGGGGGCTGAGTCCAGTGGTCCACGGTGATGCCCAGCCTGGAGGCACATCCTTTACTGACTCTTATTTCCCATCACCACCCCTGACTCAGCTTCCTGGGACCACCTTCCAAATACACTTCAGGCACCCAAGTTCCTGTGGCAGGTTCTACTTTCAGGATCACCCAGACCCAGGCCCCCAGCCTTCTCCCCTCAGTAAATGGCACCACTATCTGTGCTTCCTTGCGCTCTCTCAGCAAGCCCAAAGCCTCTTAATAGCTCCCTGATTCTTTTGTCAGTTTTACTGAGGTATAATTGATAAATAAAATTGTAAGATATTTAAAACGCACATTGTGGTGATTTGATACACGTACACACACTGGGAAAGAATTCGTACAATCTAGTTAATTGACATATCCATCACCTCACACATGTACCTTTTTTTTATTAGAACATTTATGTTCTACTCTCTTAGTAAATTTGAATCATACAATAAATATAGTGTTGTCAACTATGTGACCATAGTTCATATTAGATCCTTATAGTTTATTCATCTCATAGCGAAAGTTTGTACCCTTTTACCAACCTCTCCTTACCTCCCCTCCTCCCACGCTCAGACCCTAATTTATTAAAGAAAGAAAGTGCGGGTTGACTTTGAGTAGTTTTACAAACTTTTAAAATCATTGCTTCTATTTTCAGTTTTCCTTCTCTGCCACAATCATTATAAATTTGGGTTTCAGGTTCGACTGAGTGCTGCCAGAGCTCTACCCATGTGCTCTTGGGCTCTTGGCATTTTCAAGCACACCTGCCCAGGTATGTTTCCACACCCACAGCAGGCACCTGAGTGTCTCCGCGGGGCTGTCCCTAAACTGCCGGAACTCACTTTGCCTGCTGCGCAGAGACCGGAAGTGCCTGGGAATTTAGGGCCCTGCCCTGTGACTCGCGGTGTCAGGGGTGGGGGTGGGGAGTTGGGGACAGGTATAAGGATGGAGACAGTGGCGGCCGCCCTGATTGGTGAGCTCCAGCCTACCCTTCACCAGGGCTGAGCTAAAGTCTCTCAGTGGGATCTTGCCCAAGGTCTCACCTGGCTTAGCCTCCCTCCCTTCTCTGGACCACTATCCCACCCCAGGTTCTTCCCGGGGTGGGAGCACTTCCTCAGAAATCCCTTTCCCACAGATCCCTGCTTCTGGGGAGACACAGCTCAGTTCCCCCTTTAGGAAAGGAGGTGCTGGGTGCCCAGAGTGTGGGTGGTTGATGGCCAAAGACTGAGCAAGGTGGAGGGTCAGGGCTTGGCCCCTTCCTTCCAGCCTGGGCCTCCTCGGAGGGGCAGCCCTGGCCCCAGAGCTCCCGGCTGGGCTGGCACAGTGATGCTCTTTCCCAAACTTGCAGAGCCAGCTGCAAACATCTCAGGCTGCAAAGATAGCACCTCTGACTTCTGTTGTTCACTGGGTGTTTGCTAGCTTTACTTTTCTTTTTTTAATTATACATTCTACTTTAGCTACCTTGGAGTGAGAAGGTCCCTGTGAAAAATCTTTCTGGCATGTCCCCGTTTCCATTTTTTTCCCCACAGTTTGCCAGGCTGACTTTTTTACACACCCCACTTCCATAAGGAAAAGTACACGAGTCACAGCCTCATGGATGATTGTCATGCACGTCAGGCCTGTGAGCATGTGAGCCCTGGGAATCATTTTCTTTTGTGTCCAGATTCAGGGGTGGGGAATGGAGAATCTGAAAATTTCTGAATCCCATTCATTTGTTGACAGAGAGAGAAATGGGGGCAGGTAAGAATGAAGGATGTGTTTCTCAAAGCTGATGGTAACTTGCAGTTTTGGCCCAACTATCCTGCCCTTGACCTGGGTTAGGAAAGCCCTTGTTTTACTACTTAGAGCAGAGTTTCTCAACTTTGACACTGTTGTAAGGGGCCAGGTAATTCCTTGTGGTGGGCAGCTGTCCTGTGCGTTGTAGGACGTTTAGCAGCATCCCTGGCCTTATCAGCTACATGTCAATATCACCACCCCTCACCCCTTAGTTGTGACCCAAATGTCCCCAGACATTGCCAAAACATTATGCCCTACTTGAGAACCACAGACACAGATGTTGCTGTGGTATGAATGTGTTTCCCCCAAATTAATATGTTGAAGCCTAACCCTCAATGAGGGGGTGGTGACTAGGTCATGAGGGTGGGGTCCTCATGAATAGGATTCATGCCCTTGCCCCCTTCAACCATGTGAGGACACAGCAAGAAGTCAGGGACCCCGAAGATGGCCGTCATCTGGCCCTGCTGGCACCTGATCTCAGATGTCCAGCCTCCAGAACTGTGAGAAATAAGTTTCTATTGTTTAGAAGCCACCCAGTCTCTATTTTTTTTATGGCAGCTCAACAGACTGAGAGAAGTAAAGCATCCCAAGAAAGATGCACCAAAGTAACCAAGGCAAAGTCTTCCCTTTCCTCCATCAGTATATTCTTCCTGGTACTTTTGTTTTAAACTCCTTATCCCCGAAGGCAAAGAAGCCTGGTCTGTGTTGTCTTCTTTTTTTTTTTTTTTTTTTTTTTTTGCTTGCGTTATGCGGGCCTCTCCCTGTTGTGGCCTCTCCCATTTGCGGAGCACAGGCTCCGGACGCGCAGGCTCAGTGGCCATGGCTCACGGGCCCAGCCGCTCCGCGGCATGTGGGATCTTCCCGAAACGGGGCACGAACCCGCGTCTCCTGCATCGGCAGGCGGACTCTCAAGCACTGCGCCACCAGGGAAGCCCTGTGTTGTCTTCTTTATTCCAAGGGAACAAACATCTCTCTTCTCCTCTGATACCCCCTGACCAACTCAGGAGCTGCTTGGAGGGGAAGCAGGACCTACCTTCTTGGGAAGGCAATTCATGCTCCACAGGCCAGACTGGTGGCAAAGGGATGTGGGGATGCTGATGAACAACTCTGAGAAACTGCGAGAGGAAAGGAGCTGCAACTTCGGTGCTGTTGGACCCTGGGTGCCCAAGTTGTGAGTGAGCATCTTAAGGACAGCTTAATTGAGAGGAGGTCACAAGACAGCCTAGTGATTAGAATGAGGCTTGAGTTGCAGCTCTGCCCCTGGCCAGCTGTGTGACTTTGGGCAAGTTAATGTGCCTTTCTGAACCTCAATTTCCTCATCCATGAGTGGCAAGGTTGTTGTGAGTTTTAAAGGAGATTTGCATGTAAAATAGTGAGGGTGGTGCTGGCACTCGGGAATCTGTTCATTCCTGGTTGATATTATCACTGTGTTGGTTTACATTCTTATCAGGAAAGCCTCATCTAAAAAAATTCTGCCTGTGCCATTGAAATAAGCTGTACGATTCAATACAACTTAAGTGTTGGAACTTCTATTTCTCTCCATAAAACCTGGTGGATGGCTGTACTTACCACACACTGGTTTTTGACTGTCTTTTGTGAACCACCCAGCACTGTCCTGGCTGCCATGTGGGCTGGGGAGGTTGTGGATGCCAGGTGGACCAGTAAGGAAAGACCCATTTAGCCACACGGCTGGTGAAACACTCAAAGGGGCTGGTACTTTTGTAAATCACGATTCCAGAATAAAACCTTTGCTTCTCTTGAACCTTTTCCTTGAGGGTGAATAAGCTTTTCTCCTAGAAAGACTGGAACTCCTCAAGTCAAATCAGCCAGCACTGCATTTTATTCCTCAGACCCTAAGAACAGAATCACCATGGCTCACTTGTCCTCTCCTTTTACAAGCCAGGTGGCCAGATTGCAGTCGACTTCCTCATCTTTTCCATCAGCAGCCACAAGCCCTGAGGACGCAACTCTGTTCCTCTCCCTCACTACTCCATAATAAATGTCAGGGAAATGGGATGCCTTCTCCCAGAGACATTGTAAATTTCTTCACCTCTGGGGTTTCCTATAATGAACGCTGCAGCTTTCCCCACCAATTTCCCATGATCAGCCTGGCTCCAGGAGGAAATCAATGTGTATAAAGAGCATGTTCTCCTGAGAAGGAAGGGTGGGCTGGGTCTCCTGAGAAGGAAGGGCTGGGTCTCCTGAAGTCCTGGCTGGCGTGCAGCACGCTTTCTGTCCATCACCCTCAGTTCCTTGGCAAGTATTTACTTCCTGAAATTGTCTTCTGGTTAAAAGTATGGGTTCTGGAGACAATCCACTCGCGTGAAGATGCTGGCTCTGCCCCTAACCAGCTGGGAGGCCTCAGGCAAAGTGTTCCGCTCTGGGCCTCAGTTTCCTCCTCTGTTGATGGGGGGGATAATAATAATAATGGTATAATGATAACAGTAGCCCCCAAATTTATTGAAAAGAGTAAATGAGTTGCTAGAAAGAACATGGAAAGCACCCAGAGCAATGCCTGGAATAGATGCAGCATTTAATAAATGTGATTTGAGATTCTTATTAAATCCCTTGTGTCTTCCCTAAGGAGGGAGAGAGTTGGCCCTGTCTGGGCAGAGCAGGAAGAAGCCACTCTTGGTGGGATAAACATTAAGTGGCCATGGATGTGGTTGGACCAGGAGTGGCCAAGAGCAGGGTTTCTCCAAGAAGCACTTGACACCGTGGGTCAGACCCTTCTCTATCCGGGGGCTGCTCCTTGCACTGTGGGATGTTTGGCATCATCCCTGGCCTCTGTCCATCAGATGCCAGTAGCATCCCGTCTCTCTAGCTGTGACAACCTAAAACATGCCCAGACATTGCCAAATGTCTGCTGGGGAACAAAATCCCCATCAGTTGAGAAACCCTGGTCCAGAGGGAACAAGCTGATGCAGAGCGAATAAAACCCCAGGGCAGCGGCGTGAACTTGACTTTTCCTGGAGAGAGATTTCATGATTTAGGCAGAGACAACTTTTCCCCTTCTCTTTTTCCGGTAGTCCACGTTGAACACGTTTATTTGGATATGTGTGTGGGGTGTGTGTTATGGAAAAAGGGATCTAAAAAGAGAAGGAACAAACACTACATCCACAAAGGGGCAACATTGTAAATAGACATGTTTTCGTGGCATGTGATTGAGATTTCTGAAGATTGGTAAAAGATTGGTAAAAGATTGGTAAAAGTAACTGTCATCTGCAGGAGTTGTTTGAGCTGGTGACCCTCGGGTGGCTTTTGAGCAAGGCCCTGGTGAGATTACATCTCCCGTGGCTTTCTCTTTGTCCCCCGGCCCCACCCCAAATACGTCCTCTGTGTCCCACCCTGGGCTGTGTTCTTTATTTTCTTCCAGAATCATTCTCACTGGGGAATCAACCCTTCAGGGAATTCTTGATTGCTAGAAGTTGCCCAAAAGGCCTGCGAAACAACCACCCTGTCCCCATATTTTTGTATCAAGGTGACCAATTAACTTTCTCTTTTTAGAATATTCAACCGTGGTTTGGGGAGAAGATCTTATGGGCTCTGATCACTGGGGATCTCATGAAAGTACAGATGCTGATTCAGTAAAACTGGGAAGGGCCGTGAGAGTCAGCGTTTCTGGCAGGCTCCCTGGTGACGCTGATGCCGCGGGTCTATGGACCACGCGGAGAGTCAAGATGCTAGCGGACAATTCTGAAAAAGGGTGTCTTTTTCAGCACCTAAAACTGAAGATTTCCAGCCACAGTTTGGAAACAGCAAAGAGTCACTTTTACCGCTGGAATAATAAGCAGACAGGAGGGGGTTTTGTCCACACAGACAGGCATCTCCTCCAGGGTATACGGATGCAGATGAAACGAATTTTGTTTGGCCAGTGGCTTTTCTTTCTCGTGCCCTCCTGCATTTCTGTTCTGTGTGAGGAGCCCAAGCTCATTTCAAGAGAGATGGCAGAAGCAGAAAGTGGGAGGCGGGAGCCTGGCAGAGGGGACCGGGAGGCCTCCCCAGCATCCATCATCGGGTGGAGCCCGAGCGGTCCTGGCACGTGGGCGCGGGCGGGTGGGCGGCCACTCTGTGTGTGGTACTCGGGGCCCTTGGAAATCCCCCCTGAATGGCCGGGAGGAGCTGGGGAGACAAGTGGCATGAGATACTGCTGTCAACGGCACCGGTTTCCCAAAGGCTTTTGCAAGTGCTCACAAAAGTAGAAAGGATAACCTGAGCCCTGGGGGTCCTTTCTGAACGGGGAGATTACGGCGGGGCCTGGCTGCAGCCTAAGGGTGCAGAACAACAGGGCCATTGTGGGCCAGGGCATTCATATTGAAGATAAAATATGAGCTGGGTGGTCCGGATAATGAAGGCATTTATGACTCTGGCTCAGCATATACACGTTACACTGATCCACAGATTACCCTGACGGAGTCTGGGCCCATGCAGGGTCCAGAGGGGTGAGGCCGGCTGGGTGCAGATCTGGGATAAAGGCACCAGTGATCAAAGCGACTCAGGGGGACTAAAGAGCTGTTTATCTGTGACCTGGGGATACAATGGAATGAGGAATACCATTTCATTGAAGACCGGGACTGGTTTCCAAGAGCGCCCTTAAAAACTCTGAACTTCAGAGAAAAACGCTCTCGGTCCAACACTCGGAGAGAAAACACAACGCCAGAGAAACAACGGGCGGCTGCGAAGGGCTTGAGAAGCCGGGTGACCGGGTGACCCGAGCACAGGTCCACAGCTGGGATCTGGGAGGGCAAATCACTGGCTTGGCTGTGACTTGAATAATGACCTCGGACAAGTCACACAGATTTCATGTGCCTCGTCTGCTGGGGACAGAGGTTGGCTCTGGGCTCCAAAGTCACCAGGCCCCCTGCAGAATGTGGCTCAAAGACCTTACCCCATTCCACTTTGCTTATGAATTTTTCTAGAACAGGAGCACCAAATGTGCCAGGTGCCATATGCCTTTATCTGCCTTCACATTTCTCCTATATATATATATATATATATATATATATATATTTTTTTT
>NW_006781263.1:1544332-1559754 GCF_000442215.2 Lipotes vexillifer
TTTTCACTGTGTCTGTTTCCTGCCCTCCTCTTCTTTCTTTTTTTTATTTTTTGCGGTACGCGGGCCTCTCACTGTTGTGGCCTCTCTCCCGTTGTGGAGCACAGGCTCTGGACGCGCAGGCTCCGTGGCATGTGGGATCTTCCCAGACCGGGGCATGAACCCGTGTCCCCTGCATCGGCAGGTGGACTCTCAACCACTGCACTACCAGGGAAGCCCTATATATATATATTTTAACACATACAATTTGATGAGTTCTGACACATGCGTATGCCCATGAAAACAACACGATTATGGCAATAAACATAGACATCATTCTTAAAAGTTCCTTTATGTCCTCATAATCCTTCCCTCCCTCAACCCTACCAGTACCAGGTAACACTGATCTGCCTTCTGCCACTTTAGATTAATTTTGTAACCCCTAGAATTTTATATACATGGAAACAGAATATACACTATATACAATATGGCCTCTTTCACTCACCACTATGATTGTCAGATTCATCCCTGTTGTGCGTATCAGTAGTTTGTTCCTTTTTATTGCTGAGTAGTATTCCACTGTATGGATGCACTACAATCTGTTTATTCATTAACCTGTTGAGGAATATCTGGGCTTTGTCCAGCTTGTGGTTTTTACACTTAAAGCTGCTATGATCATTCATGTTCACATCTTTACCTGGACAAGTGCTTTCCTCTCTCCAGGAATGAAATACCTAGTTCATATGGGAAGTATTATAACTTTTTAAAGAAACTGCCAAATTATTTTCCAAAGAGGCTGCACAATTTTGTCTTTCTATCAGCAGAGTGAGAGGGTTCTAATTGTTTCACATCCTTGCCAACACTTGGTATGGTCAGTCTTTTAAATTTTAGCTGTTCTAGTGGATTAGTAGTGGTATCTCAGTAAGATTTTAACTTGCATTTCCCTAATGATTACAGATGTGGAACATCTTTGCATGAATTTATTTGCCATTTTAAAATCTTCTTTGGTGAAAGTACCTGTTCAAATCTTTTGCCTGTTTTTTAAAAAATTGAGTTGTCTTAATATGGAGTTGCAAGAATTGTTTATATATGCTTGGACTTCCCTGGTGGTGCAGTGGTTAAGAATACGCCTGCCAATGCAGGGGACATGGGTTCGAGCCCTAGTCCGGGAAGATCCCACATGCCACAGAGCAACTAAGCTTGTGTGTCACAACTACTGAGCCTGCACTCTAGAGCCCGCATGCCTAGAGCCCGTGCTCCGCAACAAGAGAAGCCACCGCAATGAGAAGCCTGCGCACTACAATGAAGAGTAGCCCTGCTAACCACAACTAGACAAAACCCACGTGCAGCAGCAAAGATCCAACGCAGCCAAAAATAAATAAATTTATATTAAAAAAAAAGAATTTTTTGTATATTCTAAATACAAGTTCTCTTTGGATATAGGTATTGCAAATATTTTCTCCCATTTTTACACCCCGTGGAGGCGTTTTGAGAACTGAGAAGTTACAGCTGAGGAGGGCAGATGGTGCTCCTAGGCAGGTGTGTTTCATTCTGGAGCCCCTGGTGTTTCAGGAGCTGCTTCTCTTACCAGACCTGCCTTTGGTTCTTTCCCATCACCGTGGGATGGAAACATCTCAGTTGAATCTCACCCCTAGGGTTTTAGGGCCTTTATATGTCACACCATGCAGTGCGAAGCAACACCTGGCTACTACACACACCTTCTCACCCTCTGCCTGAAAGTGGGTAACAGTTATCTAAACAGCCCCAGCCCCAAGAACAAATATTGGGGGTAGATGAAAGAGAAGGTACCTACAGTTGAGCCTCTGTCAGTACAACCAACAACACATTAAAGGAAGGAAGTGTTTGGAGTCCTTTTATGCCACTAGTTAAAAATTTCAGGCCAGCTGTGATCTCTCACCTCACTCTCTACCTCATTTGAGGCAGTGGTGCTCTCCTACAATTTTCTTCCTTACTTGATAACAGCAGGAGCAATTTTTTCCTTGTATATCAAATCATCACATTGTACCCTTTAAATATATACAATTGTAATTGTCAATTACACCTCAATATCATGTAGCAGTTACTATTGCTGCATAACAAATGACCCCAAACCTTCCAGGTCTGAAAACCACCATTTGTTCTTGCTCAGGAGTAGACAGTTCTGCTGATATGAACCAGCCTTGGCTGGGCTCGTCTGGGTTCACTCTCATACCCACATCGTACAGAAGGAATATCAGTCTCTGCCTGCATTGTTTCTACAGAATTCAGCCCTTGTGTTACCACTGGCCCTGCTGCTCTGTCTCCATGGTTCTCAGTCAACTCCTCACAGCACTAACACTGCCTCTGGCATGATTCTCTGGTAAGAGTCTGGACTCCCTTCCACGTGCTGTTGGGCTCAGAGGGGTTTGTGGGCCTCTGGGACTGTCCTGATTTGGTGCCCCAGGAAGCAGACCCTGAGGAAAACATTTCTGTGTAAGCAGCTCATCCCAGGGATTTGAGAAGTGGGGAAGGATGGGGAGGCAGCCAATACAGGGTGTGATCATGATGAGGCTACCACTGTGGGAAACGGCACAGTCCCCACGTTGTCCCACCCGAGGGACAAAGATTGGAACATTTGCTGGGACGAGGATCCTCCGGGTGAGTCCTGGGTGAGCCCCCTTCCTCCTTTGTCGGGTCTTTGCTCCAAGGTTTCTACCTCCAGGCTTCACTGCAGAGGGACCCTGGCCCCAGGCTGGGTTTAGTCTAGTCACCTAGGTTCCCATTTACCTATTTCAAATCCACAAAAAGTAGGTGATGTTCGCCCTGTCCGGGGGCCTGGTGGGCAAGCACAGACTACGAATGGACTCAGAGAGTACCAGAAGCAAATCTGATCTGTTTTCTCCTGGGGCATCATCATCCAAAGCCACTTTTGAGGGACCAAGGAGGCTGGAATCTTGCATTCAAGGGCTAGGCCAGCCGTGCCAGTCAGGGCGGTGGCTGCACCTGTTACAGCTTTGCTGGGGATCAGCAGGGTGGGATGCCCAGCACAAACCACCTCTCCTTCATCCGTGCATGCATCACCAAACAGAGATCTGTTTTTCATGGTGCAGTGGATATTTTTAGTGATTTATCATGAAATGTTTTGTTACACAGAATGACGGATTACCACAGAACATTAGAGTAATCCCTTGCAGGCGCTTGATTAGAAAGTCCACAAAGGAGTTTAAGCAGTTGGATGCAAGCTAGCTTAACAGTAGGAAGAGTTTAAAATGGCCCAATTTCTCAGAAGATATTGTGTCAAAGCTTCCACAACGTGGCTCCTGGGCTTGCTCTGCTCCGAAGATGAAGTGTGAGTTGTGACAAGTCCCCGTTTCAGATCCTTAGATTCTTTCCCAGACCCTGTGGCTAAATGATTCTGGACCTGCACCTTTTCCTGTCTTTCATATTTTCACCATCTTGCAAGGTTGAGTCAGACCACTGTTTTGCGTGCTTTGGTCCCCCCTTCTGCCTACAACCAGCAATGCTTATGATCCATGGTATAGATTTATTTATTTAAAAAAATTTTTTAATTTTATATTGGACTATAGTTGATTAACAATGTTGTGTTAGTTTTAGGTGTACAGCAAAATGATTCAGTTGTACATATACATGTATCTATTCTTTTTCAAATTCTTTTCCCATTTAGGTTATTACAGAATACTGAGCAGAGTTCCCTGTGCTATACAGTAGGTCCTTGTTGGTTATCTATTTTAAATATAGTAGTGTGTATATGTCAGTCCCAAACTCCCAATTTATTGACTATTCACTTACCATTGGATCAAAAAGAATAAAATACTATGGATAAACCTACCTAAGGAGGCAAAAGACCTGTACTCCAAAAACTATAGGACGCTGATGAAAGAAATCAAAGATGACACAGATGGAAAGATAGACCATGTTCTTGGATTGGAAGAATCAATATTGTCCAAATGACTATACCACTCAAGGCAGTCCACAGATTCAATGCAATCCCTATCAAATTCCCAATGGCATTTTTCACAAAACTAGAAAAAAAAATTTTTTAATTTATATGGAGACACAAAAGACCCTGAATAGCCATGGTATAGATTTATACCAGTCTGAGTAGTTTCTTGTTTTCCAGGCTAAATAACCTCTGCAGTATCAACCTTCACGTGTGGATTAATTGACTGACACATCCTTTTACTGAGGAAGCGTTGCTGAGTGTATCAATGGGACCAGTATCAGGAGGCTCAGCAACCACAAAGCCCGATGTTTACTTGCACTGTCTGACATCGAACACTCCAGTCCAAAGACAGGAAAAGGCTAATGTCCCAGCTAAAAGCCCGCCAGACAGGAGGGATTCTCTCTTACTCATAGGAGTGTCAGCCTTTTTGTTCTCTTCAGACCTTCAACTGATTGGGTGTAGCCCACCCACACTAGGGAGGGTCATCTGCTTCCCTCAGCTCTCAGTCTAGCAATCTAAACATTAATCTCATCCAGAAACACCCCCCCAGACACACCCAGAATAATGTTTAACCAACTATCCGTGCACCCTATGACCCAAAAAGGTTGACACATAAAATGAACCATCACAATATTCCTCACTCCTTTTAGCAGCTCCATTGCACGGATGTGCCTTAGTTTATTAAATCAGTCTCCTGCTGATGAACATTGGATTATCTCCAATCATGAGTAGCTCTATGATGAATAATTTGTGTGCACATATTGCATTTGTTTGCCACTGCATTGGTGGGACGGCTCCCTAGAGGTGGGATTTCTGGGTCAAAAGGTAAATGTATATGTAATTTCCCCTCCTGAGGAGCTGTCCCATTTTGTCTTCTACCAGCCAAGTCTGGAAGCATTTGTTCCATGGGGAAACAGGTGGCCAGATTGGTCAAGGAAAGCACTGTTGCCCTTGGCTATGGAGATAGGTTCAGGACCAAGCTGGCCAATGAGAGTGAGTGGTGGGAATTTTTGTGAAAACATTAGGACAGAGAAGCTGTCTCTCCCTGAAAACTGCTCAGCTAGTTGTAAACCTCAAGCTTCTAGGGGCTGCCACGTAAAGAAAGCCTGGTCAGGAATGACATCAACAAAGAAGGAGCAGCACCCAGAGACACAGAGAGCTCAAAGCTAGAATCCTGATGGACTGGTAGGGCCCCTGGATGCAGCTGGACCTGAATCAGGGGTTATTCCTGCACTGTTCAGTTATGAGAGCAAAAATTCCATTTTTAAAAGTTGAATATGAATTCATTTTTCCTGCAACCAAAGAAGTCCCGCTAAATGCAGGATTGTGCATAAAACATAATTGCTGCCTTCAAGGATTTTTACAATTGAAGTGGAAGATAAGATTAGCACATGAAAACAATGAGAGAACAATATAAGGTAAAGTAGTATCAAGGGCTGTATTTTATGTTATAGACTATGGGTCCTGTGAGTCCTTCAGAAGTCAGAGAAGGGGCAGGCAGTGGGCCTTGAGGTGATAGGACTTGGATGGGTTGGATGTGGGACAGCTCCACCATCTCTAACCTGCAATTTGAAATCTGAAATGTGCTGAGAACCAAAAGTTTCTGTAGGGTTGGGACAAACTCGTGTTCAATACAAAGCTGCAGAAATTTTAAACTGTTTAATCAGGGGATGTGGTCGAAGACCCTACCAGGGGCAAGATGTCATACATGGTATACGTAGGGTTTTATCCTTCCAACATGCTGAAACACATCTGGCCCTAAGGAATTTGCCTGGGAGATCGTGCACCTGTGTTTCCTGTCTCAGGAAAAGGAGGGGCTGTGTTTCTTTAGGCCTGGACACCAGGAGTAGGATGGATGTCCAGTGACCCCATGGGTACCACTTGAAAGGTACCCATCACGTGGGGAGCTGGGAAAAGATGGGCCACCTTAAGTGCTTCAGATGCGCGAACTTTCCCAAGTCCTTTATAAACCCTGTCGCAGTCACCTCTGCAGGATGGCTGTGTAAAACTGGTCAGACTGTGACCTGCGCAAATTTGCTTGGTCATAAAAGCAGCTGGGGTGTCGTCCAAGGTGGGCCACTCTGCCCGGCCGAGCGTGCACCTGGGGCCGGCTGCCTTCTCCTCGGGAGGGTCACGAAAGTGCCATGTGCTGATTCTTAGCCTGGGTCCCCCCTAAAGGCAGAGCCCGAGGCAAGGGTTTGAGCCAAGGGGCTAATTGGGAGGTGGCCCAGGAGGCCCTGTGAGGTAGGGGGGTGACAGGCAGGGGAGTCGACAAAGTCCATGTCAATGAGTGAGCTGGTGTGTGGGTGACCAGAGCTCCCTCCTGCTGGGCCCCTGGGTGAGGGGTGGGACCTGCCTCAGCCTGGCCCCGCCCCACAGAGGCTGGGGAGGAAGCCAGGGCAGTGTCCACCACCTGGTGGAGTGTCGCCCTAGGGGCATCAGCTGCCCTGCATCCCCAGGTAGAGAAGAGGAAGCTGGAGGTGCGAAGCTGTCGGTGCGCCTGGAAACTGCCCACCAGCTGCAAGTGGGCATGAGGATGTGTGGCGTGGCGTCGTCTTCAGGGACCCCCCTAAGGCCTCCACCCAGCACTGGCTCATCTCCATCAACCACCTCTCTCTCTTCTTTTTCTGCCACAGAGCTCCCTGAGGGGAGGGACTGTTTCCCCTCCTGGCTGGATCCCCAGCGCCTCGCTTGATGGCTGGGTCAGATCAGCATGCAGTTGGTATAATATTTACCAAATGAGCAAATGCCACTGTCCTCGTTTGGGCTTCTCCCTGCATGTTTTACGCCCATCGTTCTCCAAAGACAAGATGACAGTGTCCTGCCACAGCTGACCGTGGTGACGGGGAGGTTGGCCAGGGGTCCCTATGTTAAGCACTCCTGCCTCCCTCTCTGGATGCTGAGGCAGGAGGCCCCGGGAAGCTGGGCTGAGCCATCGTTCTGCTTTGCGCCCTCCTGGCAGGAAGCAACCCTATAGTTTAGGTGTCAGAGTCAGCAAGGGCCTCGCTCATGCTCCAGACAAAGGTTCTCTCTCGCTCTTGCCAACATAAAGGTCTCAAAGTCTGGTTGGATCTCTCTGGGTTTCCAAAGATGAGCGGACTCACTGCTCTCCAGATGTCTGGCTAGTGCCTGGTCCTCAGGCAGGTTCATTCACCAGCTTTGCAGTGGTATAGAGAGAAACCTCTTCTGTCGGCTTGGGATAAACTAAATTCTCTAAGCAGCAGCTGATCCAAACTTTCATACAGGCAGGGCTTAGGGGCAGCCATCTGGTTGGAAGGGGATTAGGGTACCTGTATGAGAGCTACCGTAGTATAGCAAGCACCTCGACATCACCTGTATGTTAGTTTGGGATGCCTTCATGGAGGGATTGGTAGATATTAGAAACTAAAGGGAAGATTACCCTACAGGTAGAATATGGCAGGAATGTGATGGGGGAGGAGCCAAGCAAAGCCAGAGGAGACCTTGACCTTCAGCCACCAAAAATTCACCTGCGCTCTGCTAGTTTTGCCCTTATTCATGAATATGTTTTTGTAGGCAAATCAGGTGATATCTCTGTTAGCAAGAATAACTCCCACTCTTGAACTCAGATGAAGATCTGCTGTTTTTACTGTTATAATTTTTTTTTTTTTTGGCAATACGCGGGCCTCTCACTGTTGTGGCCTCTCCCGCTGCGGAGCACAGGCTCCAGACGCACAGGCTCAGTGGCCATGGCTCACGGGCCCAGCCGCTCTGCGGCATGTGGGATCTTCCCGGACCGGGGCACGAACCTGCGTCCCCTGCATCGGCAGGCGGACTCTGAACCACCGCGCCAGCGGAGAAGCCCTGTTATAATTTTTTATAGATCCTCTGGACCAGGCCCTGCAGTGCAGACCCTGTCTCCATCTTTGTAGCTGTGAAACCATGTTTATCACGTTGTTAACAGATCTGCCCAGATATTGGAATTCATAATTCTCAGTAGTTCACTGAATGAAAACAGACATTTTGCTAGAAATCCATTGTCAAAAAGAAACATTTAATGTTGGTGATTAGCCAAAAAAAGAGGCCAAAGTGCCCAACTCAAACCAAAATTCTTCCCCTCAGGATAAATGCAATTTGGCGATGTAACAAATGGAATTTTTTCTACATCTTTTTTTTTTTTAAGACTTTTTTTTCCTGATGTGGACCATTTTTAAAGTCTTTATTGAATTTGTTACAATACTGCTTCTCTTTTTTATGTTTTGGTTTTTTGGCCACGAGGCATGTGGGATCTTAATTCTCCAACCAGGGATTGAACCCGCACCCCCTGCACTGGAAGGCAAAGTCTTAACCACTGGACCGCCAGGGACATCCCTTTTCTACTTGTACATCTGCTTTTTGGAAGCAGAATCATGTTCTTTCACAAGAGACCTAAGTTTTAAAAGACAAAAGTGAAAATATAGGGCTTCCCTGGTGGCGCAGTGGTTGAGAGTCCGCCTGCCGATGCAGGGGACACGGGTTCGTGCCCCGGTCCGGGAAGATCCCACATGCCGCGGAGCGGCTGGGCCCGTGAGCCATGGCCACTGAGCCTGCGCGTCCGGAGTCTGTGCTCCGCAACGGGAGAGGCCACAACAGTGAGAGGCCCGCGTACCGCAAAAAAAAAAAAGTGAAAATATATCTTTATGGGGTTTAAAACATATAGGTCGTCCCTTATGTGAGGTATGAGTCGGGGTAAACATGAGGTGCCCCGAGGATTGACTTGCTTTATGCCGTCTCCAAGCAGCTGGCGTGGCGATGCTTGCTTTTATGTAGCTCAGTCCCTGAAAGTCCTCGAAGAGTCTGTGGCCTGAAAACCGGCCCTTTCATCCCATTCCTTACACTAGTTCCAGTCTTTTGACTTTTAGTGCTGATGGCAATGAACTACAGCCTGCCATTTGTGGGTCCCTTTATCAAAGAAAATGCAGTTCAGACACAAGCCCTACAGTTTTGAATATGCACAGTGTGGAAAGCAAAGGCAGGGAGCCAAGGCCCTGTACAGAACAATTCCAACTTCAAATACTCCATCCTACTGTCCCCATAAACCTCTGAAACATCTCAGAAATCCCAATATTCCAAATCCAGGTAGTAAACTATTGAAAGAGGTCCATAAGTATGGTAATGATTAAATTCAAACTCCCATCAGATCGACAACGGATTCCAGTACAATTTATTATAAATCCTATACATACTAGCCTATATTCTTTATTTAGGACTGCCATGTTTGTTTTGTGTATCTGGGCTTAGTTTTTTGAGTCATAAAGCTCCTGACCACCTCCCTGATGTAAATGCCTATTCGATTGTGACTACAAAGTCCATGAGTAGGTGCTAATGTGATGACAAATTCCGCAAGAGCAAAAATTCCAAGGTCAGCTGAACATGGTTCAAATTGAACAGGGTTTGAAATACTATTCAATTATAAAATGTGGCATTAGTGTCAGAATGAGCGCAAAAGACAGAAGAGAAGGTGTTTTCAGGTGACTTTCCAGGAGTAAAGAAGAAACGAGATATTCAGTGTGATATGAGATAAAGTTACTAATCACGTGACAGCTGACACCACGTCTCATGACCATCAGGCCTGTTCCTTCAAGTGCTGCAGGGACGGCATCTCTCAGTGCAGTGCCGTCCCGCTGCCTGGGTTTCCCAGGGAATCGAGAGAGGACCACGTGTGTTTGCCTTCTTACCTTTAGGGAAAGGTCACACAGCACAAGCCTCTGCTCATCCCTCTGTTTCTCCCACAGTTCTGCCGAGTTCATCTTCTCGACCTAATCACCTCACTCCTCAGAATCCTCCAATGTCTCCCAAGGACTAAGAAAATAGTCTGCTGAGATTCCTGACAGCCACTCACCTGCTATGCCTGCCCAATATCCATTTTCCACTTAGGTCTTAGAACACTGATTTGTTTCCAGGAAGCAATGGCTGTTAAAAGATGGCATTGCCCTTTGCAGCAACATGGATGGACCTAGAGATGATCATACTGAGTGAAGTAAGTCAGACAAAGACAAATATTATATGATATCGCTTATAGGTGGAATCTAAAAAAAAAATGATACAGATGAATTTATATACAAAACAGAAATAGACCCACAAACATAGAAAACAAACTTATGGTTACCAAAGATGAAGGGGGGAGGAATAAATTAGGAGTTTGGAATTAACATATACACACTACTATATGTAAAATAGATAAACAGCAAGGACCCACTGCATAGCACAGAGAACTATATTCAATATTTTGTAACAACCTATAAGGGAAAAGAATCTGAAAAAGAATAGATATACATGTATGTATAACTGAATCACTTTGCTGCACACCTGAAACTAACAAAATGTAAATCAACTATACTCCAATAAAACAATTTTTTTAAAAAGATGGCATTGGCAGCCTCCCTTGCAGCCTCTGTGCTGTACATGGAGGTGACTAGAACTTCCATAAGAAAGCTCGTTGTGGGGAGCCGACTCAGTTGGAAGGCTGTGACCTGTTCCCCTTAGCTCTTCCCTGCCTCCCCAGGACTGGAGCTAGAACAACGACAAGGTGGCTGAAGTTCCTGCTGCCAGTGCGTGGCCTTGAGGATGGAGAAGCAGAAAGATAGACAGAGTCTGGGTCCTGGAAGCTGCCACACCAGCCCTGGAGAGCTGACCTCCTACCCTCTTATCCATGAGAGAATCGCCACCCAAGGTACTGAAGCCGCAGACTCTGAGTCTCTGTCACAGCTGCTGACTCAACTACTCAGGGCTGAGTTTGGCCTTGAAGCCTCTCCAAACGTGCCTCCCATCTTCTTTCAGCTTTTGCATAACTTTTTTATCAGTTCTAGTTGAGATACTACTAAATAGGCACTTATTCCAGATTCCCACCCAGGTTTCCCACTACACCAATCCCAGCAATCCACATCTTCCTTTTTTAAATTTTATTGTAGTACAGCTGATTTACAATGTCGTGTTAGTCTCTGCTATACAGCAAAGTAATTCAGTTTTACATATACATATATCCATTCTTTTTCGGATTCTTTTCCCATATGGGTTATTACAGAATACTGAGTAGAGTTCCCAGTGCTACACAGTAGGTCCTTGTTAGTTATCTATTTTATATATAGTAGTGTGTGTTTGTTAAGCTCAACCTCCTAATTTATCCCTCCCCCATCTGCAACTTCTGCTTCCTCCAAAGACGGTTTGCCCTCAGGGAGTGCTTGCTCCTCCCACTCAGCCTGTTAACATAGTTAAGGATGTGGGTTCAGGTGTCCAGCTGTCTGGTTCTACCTCTTACTACCTGGGAGACCTTGGGCAATGAAAAGATCAAACTCACTGCAAGGAAAGAAATCCTATGACACAGATTTGGAGGGTAGACAGTGGTCTTAGATGAGTAACCCACACCAGGCTCTTAATAACCTCATTTCCAGAAAAGGTTGACTTTGTTTGAAAGTTTTAGGAGACATACTCCATTTCTCCTCTCGGGGTTTCCTTTCCACAAAGCTAGAGAGCAGTGGTTTATCAAGATTTGGGAATGATGGGAGAGAAAAAGAGAACATTTTAATCTTTAGAAATGTTTGTTTCAGCCCAACAGAATACATGATGATGAATGCACTGAAAACCAACCAGTAACAGATAAGAGAACATAAACTCACAGGCAGTCATAGATGCTAGCCTATAATTTTCCTGTTAAAATGAATATCTCGCTCCCTCTGGCCTGGACTGAAACAATAACACCTACCTTTGTGTACGTTGCCAGCGTCTAGCAAATTGATTGCACTTTTGAATGCCCCGATTCATGCTCTCAATTTGCCCTAACACAAGAGCAGATAAACAAGGGGGCGGTAATATATTTTCATTAGCTGGCTTTTCAAATGCTCTTTAATGATCTTCAAAGTACCAGCCCCAGGTGGGTGGGCGGGAAGATGGACAGGCACTGAGCTGAGCTGGGAGGCATGGTCCAACTTCGGCTGCCACTGGATGCCCGCCGAGTCACTCCGAGGCTCTGAGCCCAGGTGATGGAGCCCTTGGATGAGGTGGACGTGTCAGCTTCCTTCCAGACTTATGAACTTTATTTTACAGATGAGATATCTTGACGGTATGACCTCACCTCCCTGGAAGAGGACGATCTTCCCCAAACGTTGCCATGATTGGAATGACTTCTCCAGAAATCACCCGGTCACAAGAGTGAGGCTCTCCCAGCTCCCCCTGGTCTATCTGGGCTCCTGTCTGCTGAGAAAACCCCTCTCTGCCACAGAGCATCTAACCTGGAAAAGGCACTGAACAGCTGAGTAGACAGAGGGCTCTTGTGGGTATTAACATGTGATGGAAAGATCTTCATACTTGGATGCACTCCCATGGGTCCATTTCCAGGTCTCTTCCCCAGACCTCCCTGTGCCCAGCCTGCCTCCTCCAGCCCCTGACCACCTGCCAGGACTCTCCCATTCTGTGTGAGCTGAGGGAGAGGTGCTGGTGCAACAGCGATGGGTGACGTGGGCGAGGGGACACCGCACTCTACAGTTTGCTTTGCCCCATCATGTATGTACCCCTCCCATCTTACAATTACCCTACCCTGCGATTTAGTGGGTTCCGCAGACTCCAGCTCATGGTTAGGAGCTCAGGCTACATGTCTCCCGACTTTTACCAATTATTACCCCAAGATCTCTACTTCAGTGGTGTGCAGGTCTCTGCTGCAGGTGAGACGGCCTTGCTTCAGAACCTTAGGGTCTACACTGTGATCATCCTACTGGATCTTCGCGTGGATTTTGCATGGCATCTTTCTCATCACAAACACCTGTAGAATAATGAGGTTTGTATGGTCCAAGCTGCAGAGCTGCTGGCATTGTAGATCAGACCTTCCTCTTCTGGGTCACGTGCAAAGCTGGTATCTTTTCATGTCACTCTATAAATGGATCAGAGAAAGTTACCAGTTAAGGAATATGCTGCCTCCAGAACCCAAAGAGGCCAGCAGGGTATTGTGATTTTATCTTAGCGGTAGGGGGTTTAAGAGGTAATAGGTTATCTTTTATTTAAGAGGGTGGTCCAGACCTGCCCCAGATCATTGGCCGTGAACAGTTTGACTGATGTGCCAGGAGTCTTACTCTTCAAACTGTTTATCAACCACCCTCTGGAGTGTACCTGTCTTACCACACCTCTATCTTTCTTGCTCGCGTGGTCTGATTGATACCCTCAATATAATAGGCAGAGGTGATATTCTGCAGAATGTCCAGATTTCCCATGTTCTTCAAAGACAGCCACGACAGAGAGCAGGAGAATTAACATAATGCCCTAGGGCAAGGCTGTAAGTGTGTATGATTGTCCATCCCACGTGAATACAAAGAGTTTCTGACCCTTCTTAGAACAGGAATGACGAAGAACATTCCCCACATCAAAGGTGAATACCTTGCCCCTTAGGCTGGGTTAATCTGCTCTAGGAAAAATACTACACCTGGCACAGAACTCTAATCGTGGTATTCTTTGGTTAGTTTTATGTTAGTCCACTGTCATCCACCAGGGCTGATCCACTTTTGTAAGCAACAGACTAAGGAATTAAATGAGGATGTCGGGCTTCCCTGGTGGTCCAGTGGTTGAGAGTCCGCCTGCCGATGCAGGGGACACGGGTTCGTGCCCCGGTCCGGGAAGATCCCACATGCCGCGGAGCGGCTGGGCCCGTGAGCCATGGCCGCTGAGCCTGCGCGTCCGGGGCCTGTGCTCCGCAGCGGGAGGGGCCACAACAGTGAGAGGCCCGCGTACCTCAAAAAATGAGGATGTCATTAGGACCACCAACACTACATCCTTTTAATCTCTAAGGATGGCTTGAGTCTCTGCCATTATCACTGAATGTCACTTTTATTGAAGCATAGTTGATGTACAACATTATATGTTACAGGTGCACAATATAGTGATTCACAATTTTTTTTTTTTTGCGGGGCATGGTGGGGGGAGAATGAAGGATTTATTACTTGCAGCAAGTAAGGAGAACACTGGGGATCTTTTCCCAAAGCAGTGTCTCCCCAAACTGCAAAATTGGGAAGTTTTAAACTAAGGGTACATGCATACTCATGAGGGGGCTTGAGCAGGGCAGAATTCAGCATAGAATTGGGGCAAAGGTCTACAGAGTCCAAGCTTTAGTTGGTTGAAGGAAGGAGGGTCAGCACCATCATTCCATCCTCCACCTGGGAGGGGCCTTAGTTCCTGGTCTCAGGACTTACTGAAGCTCAGGTTCTTTATGTCTCATTGCAGAAAGAATTCAGTGAGAGACAAAGTGATAGGTAAAAAGTGGATTTTAAAAAAAATTTTTATTTTATATTGGAGTATAGTTGATTAACAATGTTGTGTTAGTTTAGGTGTAGAGCAAAGTGATTTAGTTATACATATACATGTATCTATTCTTTTTCAAATTATTTTCACATTTAGTTTATTACAGAGTATTGAGCAGAGTTCCCTGTGCTGTACAGTAGGTCCTTGTTGGTTATCTATCTTAAATATAGCAGTGTGTTGAATGTGACTTTTTAAAAATGTATTTTATCAGCTTGGGAGGGGGTAGTTTCCAGGGCATCACTGGCCCTCACAGCAGAGCTCTTACCCCGCAGTTCAAGGAAGGAGTGTGAAAATTCTGGCAACTATCAAGTGTGTGCTCCAGTGATACGTTCAGGGACTTGAAAGTGACCACCACCTGAGTCACTGGGCCTGGTGGACCCACTGGGAGCTGGACTGATCCAGGACTCCATCTGCTGCATGGCCCCCATGTGCACCCTCTCTGACGAGGGGCTGGGATGATGTTTGTTCCCCAGGTATCAGTGCCAACTCAGTCCACGTGTTTAATAGCCCTTGAAGAGCTTGGGTGCTCCCTTGACCCCAGTGTACAATTAGCTGAGTAAGTAGCTGCAGACCCCTTTAGGGAAGGTCTGGGGGAAAGGACCACCATACACTTTGCCACAGGGGGCAGGGTCCTCCTTCCTAGAGGCCCAGCCTCTCCTTTCCTCAGTGGGCTCCAGGACTCAGAACTGCAAGCCCTGAAACTGGGCAAGGGATTGTGACCCTTCTTGGGGAAAACTGCTTTCGGACTCTTCATCATCCATCCTTGATTTCTTTCTGGTTGTATAAAAAAGCAAGACTGATGTGCAGTGAAGGGGTTAACACAGCAGGTTTGGGGTGTTCAAACCATGCACAGTCCAAAGAAACTGGCCCTCGACTGGCTCCTAGGAGATAACCTCTAAGCCCTTGGGATATCCTGCCTGATAAGAATGACTTTATACCTGGGGCCTTGGTTCACAGATAGTTAATGCTAACATTGTGACTTATGGGGGGAGCCTTAGGCCATGCTGGAGGAGCTGGGGACTAAGCAACTAAGGTCAGCCACACGGGAACTCCGTGTCTATGCAACCAACCCCAAACCTAGACATCAAGGCTCAGCTAAGCTTCCCTGGTTGTCAGAACTCCTCGTGTGTGGTCACACACCACTGCTGGGAGACTGAAGCACTATCCGTATGACTCCCCTGGGAGAGGACAACCAGAATCTCATACCTGGTCTCTCCTGCACTCT
>NW_006781263.1:1559764-1568350 GCF_000442215.2 Lipotes vexillifer
CTGACCTCTTTCCTCTTGCCTTTGCCTTTGATTTTAAGCTGTACCTTTTTCCTGTAATAAACTATAACCATGAGAACAATAGCCCTCCCACGTTCTGTGAGCCCTAGTGAATCACTGAACCTAAGGGTGGTTTTGTGGACCACTGACACAACTGACCACCTATTTGGCTGCCAGAGCACCATGTTTTACTGGTCATCCCCTTAGCTCTCTAGAGGTCAAGGGACCCTGGCTGCCCCTCCAATCTTGCCACTCGTTATAATACTTGTGCCCACCTCACTGCTAACGAGGGCTGCCACCTGACTTCTGTTAGTTCCAGATCCTCTCATCCTCTTTGTTATCAGGGAGCCCAGCTCTGTAATGCCATTTCCTACCACCAGCCCTGCCCTACAGGGAACAGCCACTACTAAGCATCTCGAAGATTTGGGGTCCTTCTCAGCAGCACACTCTTCATTGCTTTGGTAAATGGCGTGTCCTCTGGGCTGGTCCAGGGCCCCTGGTCACCTGGTGGGTTTCTGACTTTACACAGTACATACACTCAAGCATGCTTCGACCCTGAGCATTTGACCCCGTTCCAGCATTTCTACTGCCTTCAACGTGGCCACCACTTTTTATAGGCTTCCAAGTCACCCTACCAGTATGTTAGCACCTCCTTTTGGGATCCTTGCTAAATTCCCCATCATGAGCAAGTGTTCCCATATTAATGGAGTCTCCACTATCCAACTTCTCATTCTACCATCTTTGGTCCAGTGCCCTCAGGGCACAGTCGTGACCAGCCTTCTGGCTCCTGTATCTCCATCACCAGATAGTCCCCCTGCTCACCTAACAGACCCAGCCCTTCCCCCCCCCCCCCCGGGGTATGTTGTGACATGACCCTAGTTCTTGTTCCAGGCAGGAAGGTGGGGGCAGATCCTGGGAGGAGGGGGGCATGTGTCGTCTGGCAAGGCAGAGCCTCAGCTGATCCTCCTAGGAGCTCTGGAGCCAGGATGTCCCTTTAGCATCATCCTCCGTTGAGGCAAGGGCACTCAGCCTTGTACCTCCATATTGTCCAGACATTGGATGCACGTGGCCACAAGGTCAGTTCCAGAGAGGGTGTCAGTTGTGAATACCAATTCTCCCTGCTGCTGGGGACACGAACACTTTGCTCCCAAAGGGGACCTGTGCGGGTGCACCCCAGGGGTCTCTCCAACCCCCCAAAATAGATAGAAGAATCTACAGGCCCCCAGAGACAAAAAGACAAGTTAGAAAAAATAAAATTAGAAAACAGGGCCTAATTTCTTAAAAATTCCTACCTTTTGTAAACGTTTGCTAAAATCACTCATCATTTAGATACACTTAGGTTAAGAAATCAATTCAAAGAATAATACTACTTAAGATAATAGTAATAATGGTCTCCAGAGATATCAGAACAACTCAGTTTGTTAAGGGAAGATCCGAGTGACCCTTCTAGGGGTAGAGTTTTGGGTTGTCCTGCACAACTACCCTTCGCCTTGACCCCCTATTTTCCCTCAAAGGAGAAAAAAGACTGAGCTGGTAGAGGAAGGCCCCCTCTGAGGTTTGCAGACAAATGTGTGACCCCAAGGGTCACCATAAAGTGATCTGAGCACCAAGCATCCCAAAGTCTCACCCATGAGACAATGACCATCGTTTATAAACAACTTTCTTTCTTTCTTTTTTTTTTTTTTTGATTAGGAAAATATTCCAAGCTCTGTTTCCTACTCTGTCAGCAGATGTGCAGGAGCATGGCAGGACGGGGGCTGCATTCTCAAGTGGAAATCGGGAGGGGCTAAGTTGGTGGGGAGAATCCTTAGGGAAGCCAGACTGAACGGTGAACGGCTGTGTTTTTTTAATTCAATTTTTATCTTATATTAGACTATAGTTGATTTACAATGTTGTGTTAGTTTCAGGTGTACAGCAAAATGATTCATTTATGTGTGTGTGTGTGTGTGTGTGTGTGTGTGTGTATCTTCATTCTTTCTTCAGATTCTTTTCCCATACAGCTTATTACAGAATATTGAGTAGAGTTCCCTGTGCTATACAGTAGGTCATTGTGGATTATCTATTTTATACATTGTAGTAAGTATATGTTACTCCCAAACTCCTGTGGTCAGTGTTCCTCAGGCTGGGCCAGCTCCTTTCTAGTGCCCTCTGCTGGAGAACAGATACAACTGTTTATTAAAGATGTGTCATAAGTAGTTTTCAAGTTTTTGGTCTTTTCTGGTGGTAAATGTACATCAGTCTCTCCAAAGCCCAGCACGTTCCCCCCAAGGCACAGGCTGTGAGCTGTCAGGTGACATTCTGTAGGGGGGAGCTCTGCCTCCAGTCTGGTGTCAGGAGGGGCACAAGATAAGAATCACCCAGCCTGACACTGGGAGCAGAGGGACGCCAGGTGCTGGGCTCTGCCTGCCTGGAGGGTGCTGAGCTGTCGGCCAGTGATAAATTAGTCAACAATTACAACTTCTGCCACCGCTTGGGGGATTTGACTCTCCAGCCCCATCTTGCTTGGCGGGAGTGGGGGGTAGAGACATTGATTCTGGCAGTTGAAGGGGTTACATCAAATGCAGAATTTATTTTTATATCTGCCTTCTCAAGTGACAGAAAAGTATTATTCTCCAGGGCCCTCACTCAGTATTACGCATGTGGAAACTTTTGCCCAGAACAGCGTATTTCCACATTGAAACATAACCCTCCTACTGTGTTTACTTGCCGGCCTCACTCATGAGACTGTAATTTTCTTGAGGAAGGGAGACCCATGCCTCCTTGGAGCTCAGATTTAATGATGTGATGGATGAATGGATAGACAGATAGACAAACCAATGACACAATCTTTTTTCTTCTCACTGTATCTTTTGAAAACATTTTAAGACTTCTTTATGTAGAGAAATGTGAAAAAATAATCGTTGTTAGGCTTGATGAATTTTCTCAGATTAAACTCACCTTTGTCAACAGCGCCCAGATCCACAGGTAGAACATTTCCAGATGCCTTCCTTGTTCCCTCACCAGTCACCCAGTCACTACTCACCCCTAAAGGTGACCACTGACAGCATGGTTTCACTTGCCTCCTTTTGTACTTAAAGTAGACTCGTTCAGTGTGTTCTCACTCTCTTTCTTTGTTTGTTTTAGAATTATTATGTATTTACGTTTCTTCCTCCTTCTTATGTCAGTGGGTCCTCCTTTGGTGGGAGGGTCCCCTGTGTCTGGCCTCACTCACTCTGTATCACATGTGTGCGATCCACCTGCATGGTGGCATGCAGTTGTGGACCATTCATTATCATTGCAATACGGTCTCCCATTGTATCAATGCACCACAATTCAGATTGGGTTCTCCCAGAATGTACGCTAATCAAGGATCCGAGTAAGTAGCGTATTTGGGAGATGAGGGAAACCCTGGTGGGTGAATGAGCAAATGAGCCCAGGAAAGGAAGGCAGCCAGTAATGGGTGTGCTGTCGAGCAAGTTATTACCATGGGCCACTGGTGCTCAACCCCACTAGTACCTCTGGGAGACAGTGGAGAGATTCCCCAGAAGGATGAGGGGCTGGGGTATTTATACCCCCAACTCCCTTTAGTCATTGGCTGAGGGCTGCTGGTCATTCCCAGGCTCTCGCGGCTTGCGGAGGGACAGGCAAAGGAGTTCTAGTGCCAGAGAAAGCTTTGAGACAAAGAAAAGCAGGTGAAGGCTGCTGGATCTCAGGCAGGCAAAGAGGGGAGGGCGAGGGGACTTGGGCAGGGCGTCGCCAGACTCTTCTGTAGACACGGTGGAGCTTGGTTCTATGCTGAAGCTTCAGGACTCAGCAGAGAACATCCTGGACCAGGCATGGTGAGGACACTTGTCATCCTTGTCCTTCCAGCTGCCATTCCTTCTTTTCCACTTCTCCTTAGGGGACTCTGCTTTCCCATTATAGGCAGCCTTGGAGGGCCTGGCAAACCCAGCCAAGTGTGGGCTCATGACCTACGTGAGGCCAGTGAAATTCTGTCCTGTGAGGCAGAAGGGTACTGGGACTGCCTCTTGCTGGTGGTGGGGCCTTGACTGACCAACCACTTATTCTCACTGCCTAGATCCCTGGGCACTGGCTGAGGTTTTCCTTAGAGTTCATGGACCACCCCGTGCTCTTCTAACAAATTCCTCTCACGGATTGTATAAGTCCAGGCCCTCCAAGAAACGGGTGTCAAGATAAATTAGATTTTTGGGAGATTTACTGGGATGCAGGGCTGACCCCTGCGGAGGAGAGAGGGACAGCGGGAAGGCTGGGGAGGAAAGTCTCTGCACTGCAGTTCTCAAAAAAGCGCCAGCACATCTGATGGGGAGTCCTTCAGCCCAAACTGCCTGGGTCTCAAAGAACAGACCTGTCTTGATGACCTGCTGTACTAAGACCCTGGCTGAGAGCAGCCTCAGGGCAGGAAGTCAGTCCAGCACCTGGAGCCTTTGGTCAGTTGCGCCCTCTGCTCCCTGCAGCAGGACCCCTGAGAGGCACGTTGTCACAGCTGCCACATCACCTGAGTCACCAAGACAGCAACCAAACCACACCCCCGATCCAGCACTCCGTCCTCTAAGCCCTCTGGCTCTCCCCCTTGTAATGTGTGTATAAATTCAAACGACAGCTGCCTTTTCCCTTGAGTTCTTTGGAGAATTGAAAGTATAACACCTACTTAGCGCAGTCTGCCTGTCACATTGAACTCATGAAGCCCATTAGTTTCCTCTCATTATGTGAACCTCTGGCCGCAGGTTCAGTTCCTTGGGAGAGTTAAGCCCGTTAGTTGTTCGCAGTTTGGAAATACCAGTGTTGTCACGTAGGCTCAACCCCAGCGTCCAGCTGTGGGACTTCAGGCAAACCCAGGAAACCTGGGCCGCGGTTCCTCTGCTGTGACCCCTCCGTCCACAGGGTTGTGGTGAGCTAGTTCCTGGACTCAGCTGAGCCTGAACTCCTCGTCCTTCTCTTTCCTTCTGTCTCTGCGTCCTGGCTCCTCCTTAGTTAGCAGAATTGTTTTCTTCCAAACCCTGAGATGTGTTGAATTGTGGGAATTTGAGAGGGGGCTGAGGGAAGGGGAGGTACGTGGAGCATGGTCCACTTCAGGAGCGTTTCCCGCTAGAAAAAGCAGTTTACACGTCCTCTCGCTATGAACAAGGGTCGATGGCTGATGTTAGGTAAACAGCTCTCACGCTGGATCAGGTCCTACAGAAGAGTCTGAACCTGAGAGGGCCACTGGAGAGCTGTCGTCCAGTGGGGCAGAGCGGAAGAGCCTCAGGAAATGCCCCATGGTGGGGCAGTCGGCCCGTCCTAGGTGACTGGGAGGTGGGGGTATGGAAATGGAGTCAGGGGGCCCTGAAAGTGAACTGCTGAGCCGCAGTCTCCCTGGAGCTGGGATGGCCTTTATCTCAGCCAGGGATGCAGACTCCATGCTAAGTGTCCCCTCAGCACGCCCTGGTCCATCACACACTGTGTCTCTTCTCTCCAGAGCCTGAACTTCCAGGAACCCACGTTCTGCTCTGCACCCGTCATTCTTCGAAGTTAATGGATTTCTACTTAATCGGTCTGCCTGTATCTCTGTGAAAAACCCAAATGCTGTCCCACCCACCCCAGAACAACTGGCAGGACCATTTGCTTGTCAAAAGTTGTCACAAGGGAGTCCTTTCAAAAACCTCTAAGGAAAGTACTGGATTTGCAAGAATTTCCACTTACAGAGAAAAATCTCAGGACCGTTAGGTTGTACCCAGTGAGGTCTACCTGGTCCATCTATGGGAAAAGCAGAGCGATATTTCATTGCTCACCTGTTTTTCACCAAGAGGGGATGGTTTTACCTGGAGCCACCTGTCTTCTTCTGTCTGGTCCCTCTGGTGGCTGGTGACAGGCATTTGCGAGAAAGCTCGCCTGGGCTGGGAACCAGATATTCGAGAGTTCGGGAGCAGGTTGCAGCAGACACTGCTGGGCCAGGGGTCCACATCCTGCGGGTCAGGGCACCCCAGCCCTGGGGGAACTTTCCTTAGAGCCTCAGGGGCCATCTCTGTGCTCACCCAGCAGGATGGAAATGCCAGGGAGTTAACTGGCCCCCTCCCACCGCCTGCCCCGCTGGTGGCATCATTCTGGGGACAGTCACTATGCTGCCCCACAGCACTGCACTCTGGGGTCCAAAGTGATGTGACCTAATAACTGTACCTTTTATTTGCCAAATTCCAGCCCCATCTCCCTTCCTCACCTTCCCTGTGCCATGTTCTCTGCACACACACCCCTTTTTCCCTTTTGCATCATCACCAGGAACCCCCAGGACACATATTTGGGTCCTGCCTGCTCAGAGCTTACCAACCAGGCACTGGCTCTCAACAGGGGAGGCTGTGCCCCAGGGGCCACCTGGCAGTGTCTGGAGATGTCTTTGGTTGTCATGACTAGGGAAGGGGGTGCTGCTGGCATCTAGTGGGTAGAGCCAGGGATGCAGCTGACACAAAGGACAGCTCTCCCAACAAACAGTTATCTGACCCCAAAGGTCAGCTAAACTGTGGTGATGGCCGCATGCCTGAGAGACCAGCATGTGCGGGAACTGGGCCCAGCGCCGTATCAGTCGGGCTCACGTAGGGAAGCAGAGCCCCGCGAGCCAAGGGGACCAAGAGGTAGATAAGGAGATAACAGCTTCACGGATGGGGAGCCGGGCACGCAGGGGCATGAAGGCGGCGTGGGAGGACCCACACAGACCCCTCCCGGTTCACGTGGAGCCTCAGGCTGTGGCGCCCTCAAGGGGAGCTCCTGCAGAGGGTCTCAGGTGGCATCTCGGGGAGAAGGCGGCTCCGGGGGGAGGCTGCTGGGGGGGTTTGTGGTGGTGGGGTCTTGGGAGGCCGTGGTGGTCGCTGGGGAGCGCGTGGGGAGCCGGGTCCTGGCAGGGCTCCCCTGCGGAGTAGCTGGTCAGCAGGTGAGGGCCAACAGAGGAGGGAGGCCCCCATGGATCACCTGGACGGCCATCCCCTCACCTCCCTGGGGGCGCTGACCTGGCTCCGCACGGAAGGGCTTTGGGGGCGCAGAACCCCACCCCCACTCCGCTCGGCCGGGTGGATGAGAGCCTTCCAGCTTCACATCCACCATGAGAAGGGAACATCTAAGGACCAGGAGAGAAGACAGGGGCCATGGGGGTGTGGGACAAGGCAGAGTGAGGATGGGCCAGTGCGTGGGGCAACACTGGCCTGAGAGCAGGGAGGGCAGGGGCCCCGGGAAAGGGCCCGGAGAGAAGGGTGCCTGGAAGGGGTCTGCGCAGGGGACTGCGCGACTGAATCTGGCTGTTGGAAAGAGGTGCGGACAACAGGGTGGAGGGCCCACCTGCAGGACGAGGGGGAGATTAGGAGACCCAGCACCCAAGAGAGAAGGCCGTGCTGGGGCTTAGACAGGGCAGGGGTGAGGGGTAAGAGGGGCAGAAAGAGAGAAATAGGTGGAATCGCAGAGTCCTCAAGTAGTAAAACCAACAGAATTTGGAGATGACTCGGGCCTGGAGGTGGACAGAGGGCAGGGCGATTCCTGCCCCGGGAAACTCCTAGTTCTGGGTTGTAGCCGATGGAGACTGTCAGAAGAAACCAGGCTCGGGGAAGACGACCATGAACCCCACCGTGGCCATTTTGAATTGGAGGTGCCGTCTGGGTTGCGGGAGACGCCAAATGCACAGCTGGTTACGCGTTTGAGGAGCTGGAGGAAGGGGCTGGACAGAGACGCTGCCCCTGCGCCCATGCGGCTGGTAACTCGTGAGCCCCAAGGGTGGTCTTTGGACAGTGGTGGCAACGTCTGGAAGCTCATTAGAAAAGCAGAATCTCTGGTCCCATCCCAGACCTACTGAGTCAGAAACGCTGTCAGGGAGGCTGGGGGTCTGTGCTTTAACACGCCCTCGAGGGGATTCCGATGAACAGGAAGGTTCAAGCTTTGCTGCACACTAGAATCGCTCTGTGAGCTTTGAAAATCCTCAACGTCTGCCCCATACTGTTACTGCAGAATCTCTGGGGCCAGGATCCAGGTAGGGTGATTTGTCTCACTTTGCCCAAGATGTCTAGGACTTTCCTGGTTTTATACTGAAAGTCTTGCATCCCCGGAGACCTGTCAGACCTGGGCACTCTGGATCCAGCCCTCAGAAGCTTTTACCATCCCCCCTGCCCCGATTCCACCTGTGCAGCCAAATCTGAGAACCAGTGGCCCTGCCCAAAGGAGCTGTGACTTTGGTTCCCCTGCTGGATGCCACACCTGGCCACAGCTGAAGTCCTGCTTATTTCAGACACTGACAGGGATCTGCTGATCATCTTAGTTTAAGCGGGGAAGGATCCAGGAGTTCATCCTGGCTGAATGGAAGAATCACCTCAGAAACCTTTAAAACTATTGGGTTCCCCAGACGCCCTCTTCAGAGATTTGGGTTCACCTGGCCTGGGATGGAGCCCAGGGATTGGTAGATAACAAAAGCCCCCAGGCAAGTGTAACTACGGACAGGGTTGGAACTTCAGGCCTAGGGAGAAAGTATCACATGAGAAGAAAATGGTCCACCAGATTAAGGCCAGGTGGAGATGGACGAGCTTTCCAAATAAGGATGGAGAGGTGGCGGGAAGAGCAAGAGGAGACCAGAGGCCATGGCGG
>NW_006781263.1:1568409-1608682 GCF_000442215.2 Lipotes vexillifer
GGGGGGGGCCTCTGTGGCTGGGGGGCGTGGCTGCCGCTGGAAGGGGAGGTGGAAGACGAGTCATGGTGTTTCCACTTTTTTTCCCTCTTTTCTTCTCTCTTTTCCTTTCCCATCCTCATGCATTTCTTTTATCTTTGGGAAAGAAAAAAGAAAAATCAGAATGGTCCTCTTGATAAGCTCCTGGCGTTTAAAAGGTGGCGAAGCTCCTTAGGCTTGAGAGCAAAGGACGCGGTAATATTTCCAGCCGATTGGCCTGCACGGCCGCTGCAAAGTCACACACTCCTGGGAGTCTGAGCTGGGAGGGGACTGTCCTGCACACAGCATCCTGCTGCCCAGCGGGGCTGGGGGTTTGAGACAGCAGGACAAGGCCACTGCTGAAGTTGTGTTATTTCAGAACCTCGTGCTGGCCTGTCGATCATCTTAGTAGGAGCGGGGGAGGGTCCAGGTTCGTTGGGCCAGGTTGGAGAGGCTTTCCATTTATTGCAGACATTTATTGCAAACATTTCCTGCGGTTTTTCTTTTCTGAGAAGAGAAAATGCAGGCTTCTCCCTTTGTCTCAGAATATATTATAGAGGGAATAGGAGTTTCACCTAAATGCATCAGCTGTATGACTGTTCCTTGGGAACTTCCTGTGTGTTTCTCTTCATCCCCTTTTCTCTCTTCTTCCAGCCCCTCACCCTTCCTTCTTTTCCTTTCCTTTTATTTATGTATCAGTGAGAGGTGATGAGAAGAGAATAAAATTCAGGCTAAAGGGGGAGGACAAGAATGATTAACCTTTGAAGGCCTCTGCAAACTTGTTATGTGTGTGGCAGCTAAATGAATATCCCGGTTCTGAAACCCCCCTGAAATGGCTTTCCAAATGCATGTTGACAGTTTCCTGACTACCTGCATCACTGAAGTCCACGCTGGTGATAAATCGCCACTTCTCATGAACCTGCTGTCTGTCTTCTAGAGACATTTTCTTGTTAAATATTTATTTGCATATATAAAAATCCCATAACAGTCCACTAATTGCCATGGGGTTCTGACAGGATGCTGAGGAGATGCTTCATCAACGGCATTTGTGGATTCATCAGATTTACCTGTTTAACTCACACTATAATTACCGGGCCATCTAACCACCGACACGTGTAGGTACTAATTATCCAGATGAGACAGGGAAGTTATTATTCGCGTCTTGACTGTTATTTTGCTTCACGTCGTAGTCAACCTGAGTAACTTCTGTTTGATGAGTTGGTTTAATCAAGTGCTTCCCTTAACTGTGTTGGAAATAGAGTGAAGTAACATGTCAAGTACATGAATTTTAGCATAAAATATCAACCACTGGATCTACCCAGAAACAGCAAATGCTTAATGTAGTGAGATGGTCAGACCAGCAGGTGGCAGTGTGGACCAGAAAATGAATGTGTCTTTCCAGAGCTCAGGCTTTTTGGGGTAAAAAGCCTTCCAGTCCTCTAGCAGAAGGCCTCTGATGAGGGGCTCAAGAAAGTCACGTTATATGTGAGGCTCTCGCGTCTGGAAAGACCAACCAGCCCAGAAGCTCCGGGGAGATGCTCTGCTCAGAAGGCCTGGTGTTACCAGGGTGATCTCCCCGAGTTCCTTAACTTCACTGGACTTAGGTAGCTCGTTCTGGGTTCTGATTCTCCCTTTCGGATAACCTTGTTGTACTTTGCCTAAACCCAAAGATTTTTGGCAACTTTACTGCAACCCAATGGGGAAAAAAAATCTTCAATTTAAGGGCCAGTTTACATTATTTTCTTTAAAGTATTTGTTTCTAAATCTTGTTCCCAGGATGGTTAAAATGGAAAAGAAAAGGTCATATTGTTTTTTTACAATATTCATCTTTGGCTCCCTGTTCTTGGCAAAACAGCTGACTTAGATGTAAGTAGAAGACGCTTGAGACCTTTGGGGGACATGTCATAAGGAATCCTCTTTAAACAACCTTCCAGTCATAACGAAGCAAACAGAAAGTAATGGAAATAAAAGTGAAAATATAAGTAGGGCCTATCTGTGTGATCATCAGTGAAATTCACTTCAATTCACTCTAGTAATTTCCCTGGAATAATATGAGAAGAGGATTTACAAATGCTTTCTTCCTTCCCTCCTTCCTTTCATGTGCAAATTTTCTTTCTCCCCTTAACCCACTGAAAAAACAAAATAGTATTGATATTTAACCCAGGGTACTATAAATGTTACAGTTTTTAGATTCAGTTGTTAAACTTCTCATTTAATTCAGAATCTTGAGTACCAGGATGGGGCTGGCTCTTTCGAGGAGTGTTTTCATCTGTATCCTAGGGTTCTCCAGAGAAACAGCACCAACAGGAGGTCCCCCCTCCCCCATCAGACCCTGGTCCCCAAGGCCCCTTCGATACCAGTGACTCAGGAACAAGGATCCCTAAGCGATAGGGTCAGGGGACCCATTGCCCCAACACAGGTCTCCTTTCTCGCCATCAATCAAGCCGGTGGACTAGACTTAAATCCCAGCTTCACACCCAAGTCCCTCCAGGGTGGGAGTCCAGACCTTCCTGGAGTCCTGACATTGAGCTCAACCTTCCAGGGGGCACCTTGCTCCCTCCTCCCTGGTTATTCAGTGGTTAGTGTTTGGGATATTAAATAGTTCACCCACGGAGAGTCCATGATGAACAAGGTGGAGATGAGCTCATTCAAATCACCCTATAAGGCTCTCACAGCCCAGGGCGCTTTATTTCCTCTTGGTAAATAAAAATGGGTGATGGGTGGGCAGTGTCACGATAACAGAGCACTTTTCATGTGAAATTATCTGAGTTTTGCTATAGTCCTAAGAGGTTCATAGGATGGTGATCAATATTTCCATCCCACAGGTGGGCGAACTGAGGCTTGAGATCACACAACTTGTAGGCAATAGATCTGCGAACTGAACTCGGCTCTTCTGATTCCAAACCCATCTTCCTTGGAGAGAGAGAAGAATGCGAACCCCTGGCAGAGGGGGCGTGGTCCCAAACTCTCATTTTTTCCCCTTCAAACCCACCTGCAGGGGTGGGGTTCCACAGTCAGAGCACGGTCATCTCCTAGTAGAACCATCTTACAAGAACATATCACTAAGGATGAGACTATATTATGACAGATGAAAACAATGCCTAATGCTCCGAAGATATAAGAAAAGACAAAAGAGAGCCCCTCTGGCTGAGGGGTTTATGCTGTGGCTCGGAGGGAAGATGCGTACAGTGGAAACAGTTGAGTGGTGAGCTAAGGAGTGCACAGCCCCATGCCCCCCGGGAGGCCAGTGTCATACTTTCGGGTGGGCAGGGAAGGGTGGGCTCACCCAGGATCTTTGCAGGTGGAGCAGGGGTGTCAGCGGACTCTGCGGATGTGGGTTACAGCTTACATTTCATGTCCATTTTGCACCTTAAAGGAACGACTCAAACAAACCAAACCTCATTTCTGTTTTATCATGGACAGAAACATGCCCCTTTCCTCTGACGTTTTCTGTGCTTTCTGGGCTGCGGGCAGCAGGGGGTCGAGAGGGGCGAGAACAGCTGTCGGGGAAGGGCAGTCATGACCTTAACCATATCTGCTGCCTGGTCAACGTCCACCAGGGCCAGGGAGATAGGGAGGGTGGGAGGGAGGGAGATATGCAAGAGGGAAGAGATATGGGAACATATGTATATGTATAGCTGATTCACTTTGTTATAGAGCAGAAACTAACACACCATTGTAAATTATACCCCAATAAAGATGTTAAAAAAAAAACAACAACTTTTAGTGCAGTAGTCTCTCTACTCAGTCTAGAAATAGTGAAACATTTCACAGGAGAATGTACATTTATAATTTTTTACATGTAAAATTCCTTGACAGCTTGAGCTGCCTGCCCCGGCGCGGGGCTGAGATTCTTGATTCACGGCCGTGTATTCAGCGGCCTCCCAGCCCAGGGCAGGGGAAGGAGCCGGGGCGGAGAAGCCCCCAGTCATGGGGAGAGGCTCCTCTCTCTTTCCCACTGCGGTTTCTCCCTCTCCTCCAGGTCTCAAGCCGTTGACATCACCCAGCTTCCTTCCTTCTCTCCAAAGAAGTCACTTCTTTCTGATGCAAGTGACCCGAACATGCACATCCTTTCTGGGGATCCAAACTTGTCCTTTTCGTGGTGAAGATAAAGGGTGGATTCAAAGGATTCTGTAGATGGGGCTTCCCTGGTGGCGCAGTGGTTGAGAATCTGCCTGCCAATGTGGCGGACACAGGCTCGAGCCCTGGTCTGGGAGGATCCCACAGGCCGCGGAGCAACTAGGCCCGTGAGCCACAACTACTGAGCCTGCGCATCTGAAGCCTGTGCCCCGCAACAAGAGAGGCCGCGACAGTGAAAGGCCTGCGCACCGCGATGAAGAGTGGCCCCCGCTCGCCGCAACTAGAGAAAACCCTCGCACGGAAACGAAGACCCAACACAGCCAAATATAAATAAATAAATAATCCTTCCCTAAAAAAAAAAAAAAAAAAAAAAAAAATTCAATAAATGTTAAGTATTATTTTAAAAAAACAACAACAAAGGATGCTGTAGAAATTTCAAACAATCAGCTTCAGGAAACAGCTCAAATTCACAGACACAGACCCACAAACCAAGGGTCTTCTAGTAGAAGCTATTGATAGTTTTGTTTTTCTACTTTGTAAATATATACTTTTCCTCCAATAACAGTGTATTTTTAGTGGCTAGTATCTGTTTCGTGATGTGACATAATTATGGTATTGAGGGTTGTTTCCTTGAACACTATTAGATTGATTTAAAATATGTTCTCCATTTGCTTAGTTAAGAAGTTTGAATTCTTTTTATTTCCTTGGGAACACCCTGTGTGCCTTTTGTCACATCCACGTTGTCAAGGTGAGGCCTATGAGCTCTGATGCAGGTGGATACTGGGAAAAGAATACAAATTTGCAAAAGGAGATTGAGGGGCACCTTTTGTGACCCATTTCTGGGTAGGTGGTGTCATTTGGTTCAGATAATACGGCAGTGTTATTGTCCATAGCTGAGTAGGTTGTTAGAATGGATTGTCTTATTTTTCTTTATCTAAGAATTTTATCTCTTGACTTAGATGGATGCTAGAATGGGGCTTGGGGTGGCTGGGAGATAGAGCTTGGTGAGCCATATGTTGAAGGGTAGTGATGGACCCAGATCCCCAATGACAGGAAGCCCATCTGGATGATCAAATACAATGCTAGGCAACCAGGGGTCACCCAGGCAACGAGTAGGGTTGGGGGATGTCCACCTAGGGGAGACCGTGGGTCCAGAGGATGGGACTGTTGTGCACACAGAGACAGGCCATGCAGGCAGGCTGTATTCAGACACTGGGGCAGTGAACTGGCAGGGGGTCAGCACTGGGGACCTCCACCCGCTGCAGAGACCAGGCGCCAGTCCACGGGCAGAGCAAGTGTGAGGCGGTGTCCCCAGAACGTGACAGTTACCAAGAAGGAGGCGGACACAGGGGAAAGAGGTGCGGGTGCAAGGGCGTGAACTTGGATGTGAATTTGGGCTCCAGGTGGCACAGGATTCTTGAGGGCAAACAGAAGCCAGGGTAGCTTAAGTGTTGCGGAACTATGGAGTTGTTTCAAAGTTTCCTCAGGCTTCTTAAGTTTCCATCCTAGGAAGGCCTAGTGTGTGGTCCTAAATATGAAAACGGCAGACCCTGGACGTGGGGAATCGGACATGGGGAACCAGTCAGGGCATTTTTGTGTTGGGGCCCCTAGTAGGACATTATTGGATTTAAAAGTACGGGGTGATTGTTACTCCACAGTCTGGGTGTGAACGTGTAAGGAGTGTGTGTTTGCAGGGCTGCGAGTGTGTGTGTGTGTAAATGTAAAGGAGTGGCTTAGGTGTCCCTCTTTGGAGCAATAACCCCACGTGTGACATCCAGCGGTAGCCTGTGCTTATCAGACAGGGATTGGAGGCCACTTTCATTTTCTCAGAGGATACCAACCATCTTTAATTTCCACCTGCCAGATGGCGAACTGATAGGTGAGCTCTGACAAAATAACTTTCTTCGTCCTGAACAGAATGCTCCAGAGAGGGAAACAAGAAGAGGTTTTGTATTTGTTTTCATCCTTCTGGGGCTTCTGAGTTTTCAAGACCCTGGGAGAGTGAGGGTCTCCATCCTTCAGAAAAAGGGGCTGCGCAGGGGAAGCAAATAGGACCATGGCCGTCAGGTGTTCAGGCTCAAAAATTGAGCCTGAGCTTTGAGTGACTGCAGGTTCAGGAATGTGGCTTCTGCATCCTGGCAAGAGGTGAACCCACGGAGGTACCAGAGGTGTACCTCCACTTCCGTTCTGATGTCTCCTGCCTGGACCACCCCGCAGTGGGGAAACAGCCTTCAGCAGCTGGGTGACTTTAACACAAATCTCCAGGCTGGACGGGATGGCAGCGGGTCTTCTCGGATGAATGGAGCCCTCGGTGTCTCTGATGCACAACTGCCCTCCTTTTATCTGTCTGTCTTTAGCGCTCTGTTCCATAAACATCTGGAAGGCCGAGTAACATCTGAGCCATAGTCAATAGCTTGAAGGAAGAATACATCTTATATTTCCCCACGAAGAGGCAAAATGGTGCTCGGGCTGCACCCACGGAGTTGCTGGAGCGTCTCTGTGCAGACTGAATCTGGAGCAGAGTTATCCCTGGTTTATGGATTGCTTTCCTCCCCCTCTTCCATCATCTGTGAAGCAATGAAATAATATGTGTGAAGACTCAAGATTCCTCCCGGATGCATCTGAGTATATTTGTTTTACATCAGCACTCATAAAGAAATCAGTTAAAATATCTAATGGGAATGAAATTGCTTCTATATAAATTTTCAAACCCGACTTTTCCCCCAGTGTATGAAGTAACCTGCCAACTACCAAGCTGCTTATTTCCTATTTGGAATTAATTTCTGTTGTGATAATACGTTTGTGTACTTTCTGGGGTTAGGGTATCTGGCAAAAAGAACAAAACCAAAAATAAACAAGTCTCAACTTTGTTATCTGGTCAGTGTTCTGCCCTCATGACAAAATAAGGGATTCGATTATTTGAAATATCCTTTGGTTGTCTGCTGCCTCACTACTCCAAATGTGGTCCACGGACCAGCAATAGCAACATCCTCCAACCTTGTTGGAAATGCAGATTTGGGGGCATTTCCCCCTACATGTCCTGAGTCAGAATCTGTATTCAAACGCGAGTTCCCGGGGATTCCAGTTTGAGAAACACTATAGCCTAAAGGCTTTGTCTGGGTGGGTGGGTTTCTTTGTCACAGATTGACTTTGCTTAGCGTTAACAGCTGCACAGATCTGTAAGTCTCAACGTCCCTCATATTCTTTCTGCCTCTCTCTTTATATGTATATATATTTTGTTTTTCTTTACATTTTTTAACTTAATTCAACCATTTTGCTCAGCTCCATATCTTGTGCGAGTGCCTCCCAAGTAAGATGCTACGGGGGAGGGGTGGGAATATATAAAAACGTGGCCCCTAACCGTAGAGGGGAAGGTGACTCCCCTGTAAGACAGGTACACAAAGACCATCAGAAGGCACCGTGGAGGAGTTGGGGGAGGAAGCCAAAGAGAGCAATTCGTGCTGAGACACCAGGGGAGCTGCTTGGAGGACTGGTTCCTTTAGCTGAATTGAAAAAACCTCCCGGCCAGGAGGTATACGGAGGCGCTCAAGCATAGTGCCTGCAGTTACACCATGGTGTCCACCATCGGGGGAGATGGGTGTGCAGAGGGCAAGGTGCACAAATGGGAAGTAACAGGGCTCATTCTGAGACGGGGGATTAGAAAGACAGGTTGTGGCCAGTCTACAGCGTCCTGCAACCCCGTCTGCAAAGGGATTGGAGTTGAATGAGTCGACAGTGGGCAGGTGCTGAAAGTTTTTGAGCTGGGGCCGTGACCCAGCCCCGAGGAGCTGTGCTAAATTAATGTGCTGGTTTTGTGCAGACACATTGCAAGAGGGGGAGGGCTGAATTCAAAGATCCATTGGGGTGTGTTTTTAACGGATTTGCTTTAAATTCCACCTCCTCCTCCACATTCCCAGGAGGTAGCAGTGGGAATGGGGCAAAGGAAGTGGATGTGAGTGAACCTGCAGGAATTATCCAGAGGACTGATGGGATGAATGAAACAAGAAACAAATCAAATATGATTTTCCAACCTTCTTGCTATTGACCGAAATCAGAGAGGTGAGGGTGGCGCCTGTGTTTGGAAGAGGAAGGTCATGAGCGTTTGGACATGTTGAATGTGATGTTCTAAGGGAATATTTATAAATCATTTCATATCTGTGTAAAATACATAAGTACATATAAATTTATGGATATAAAATATGTAATGTTTATAAATTATTATTGTTATTACTGTTGTCTTACAGGGGTGCTTGTTAATAGAAACAATAGCACCATAATAGAGTGTACAGAGCCCTCCTCCCTAAGAGTGAAAGGACCTCCAGGTTGTTCATCTTTTGTTTCTCTTTCTGTTTTGCTCTTAGTTTGTTTGGATTGGCGCGAGAGCCTAGAGCTTCGCGGTCATCTAGAGTTTTCTGTGGGTGCAGATAAACGGACCTTTGGTGCCCAGAGCACACTTACTGACTCAAGCTATTTTGGAAAATCGCTGGAGTTGGAAGCAGGGTAAGGGAGGTGGCTGCTCTCTCTAAGAGGCTCTAAGCAGTGCAGGAGAGGATACTGAGGCCGTTAGCTTTGCCGAGGAGAAGGGAAGGCTCCAGCGGGCCCTGTTCCCAGGGATTCACCCAGGGATGTTCTAGGAGCAGAGACCTGGTATTGTCTAGTGTCTACACTGGTGGTGTTTGGAGTTGGAGGGATCCAGGTCATCCTCTTTCTGTTGCCTCCGATTATGTCACAGAGACTCAATAACTCTAGGAAATCTGAATGAGCTTAATGTGATTTAACCGTGTACACTTGACTTTTACAAGGTTACTAGGGGCACAAGTGAGTTATTGCTGCCATGACATATTGAGGTGAATCCAGAGGTCTCCCCACCCCGCAAGGTTGACGTGACAATTAAGTGACAAAAGAGCTCTAAGAAAACACACTTTAAAGACCCCATAATAGGCCAGAAACATAGGTTTATAAAGAGTGTTGAGATACATTTAGATCGTGTTTTGAAGTTGTGAGCATTTTTATGCCTCTGGTATGTGATTAGAGGCAGTGCAGTCAGATGAGACAACATCTCAACGACCAAAGAGGGCTTCTGTGGTGGGATCCCGTGGATCAGTGCTGGCTAAAACCCTTGAAGTTCATCGAGTCTTTGTTGTTCTTTCTTTGAACTGCTCTACTCATCTCCTTACGTCCCAGTACCAGGAAGATACCTGTTGCTTGGTAACTTGAGATGCCTGCTTCTGAGATCTTGGCAAGTGATAACAAGAAGAGAACACATATTTCTTGGAGTTCGGGGGGCCCTTGCCAGAGAAGTTTCTGGAACCCCAGTCCTCCCAACATTTGTCAACACATAGCCAGAAGGCGTCTCAGCTCTGCTCCCCACCAAGTTCTCCCAATTAAAGTGTGGTGCCCGCCATCTTCCTTCCTGTCTGCTCTGACCCTACTGGGCAATGTCTGGGGTTGATTACTGTGTTGCCAGTGAAGCCACGAGAGTGGGAAGGCTGGCTGCTGTCACCAATATTCCTGCCAACGGAGCTCTTTCCTAGAGGGGCTGGTGCCGCTTGTTCCTGGCACTGCTGAAGCTCTCCATGCCAACGCCTGAGTTAGTTATTCATTTGTTTATTCAGTGAATAGCTATAATCACTGATAACCGACTCTATACCAGGCTCTGTGCTGGGCACTGGGATACAGTGATTGGTTCGAACTCTGGCTCTCACCTCACCCTTATGGAGCTTAGACTCTGATGTTAGATGTTCTCCTGAAATAAGCAATGCGAACAAAAGAAGATTTTTGGAATTGGGGTTGATTGGAAAGATAGATAAGGGGCCCCACAAGCTGCATGGAAGATTTTAGTCTTTATTCTAAAAGCAGTGGAAATCTTTGGAAAGTTTTAATCCAGAGGGTGAGGTGAACAGTTTGGGGTTTTAGATGAACACTCTGATATGACGTGTAAATGACATTCTGACTCAGAGCGGAATTGCAGTTTACAAGAAAGACAAATGGAAATGGAGAGAGCGGTAGGGAGGCTGTTGCGGGGTGCAGGAGACACAGTGGGGGCAGGGACGGGGCTGTGGCCATGATGGGGAGGCAGGAGGCCACCCCTACCAGGGCAGCAAGCACTTCAGTGGAGCCCATGTTGACCAAGCACCAGAAGCCACATTTGTTCAGTCCCAATCCAAGGAGATTCTATTTCCCTGTTGTCGCCTTTTTGTTGTCTGAGGTCTCAGCCCCAAAGGAGCTCTGACCTCCACTACAAACGTCTCATTCCAGTGTGTGCCTTCCAGGTCAGCCCACCAGCCTCCAGATGTGCCCAGGAAGGCTGGAATCCAGACATGAACAGAGTCTGGGCTTCAGCCAGCTCCCTCCAGGTGGGATGCTCATACTTAAGGAATTGGCTGTTACCGGAGAGTGACTGTGAGGGAAAATAAGCCATGTTTTGGAGGCACAAGAAAATTTCAGAATCACCATTTGGTAACATTTCCATTACATATAACTAGACAGTTAAGCAGATACATTGCAGGACGCTACAAGTGGGGTGGTGGCCCACATTTTCTGCCTGGAAGCGGTCATCTGGCTGGAAGGACCTGAAAGTATATTTGTATAACACTTTATATAGAAGTTTGAGGAAATGCCAGTTGCCCATATTATTTTTTAAAATGGAGAAGCTGATGGAAATGCCGGAGCTGGACTAAAACACGGGCGCGCGCAAACACACACACACACACACACACACACACACACACACACACACACACACACACACCCCTTCCCCGTGCCCAGGCCTCCTGCTTGGGACCCTATGATGATGAATGCTAAAATAGCACTCTGAAACGTACAGACACCAAGGGGGAAAGTGGGGGAGGGGAGGTGGGATGAATTGGGAGACTGGGGTTGACATATATACACTAATATGTATAAAACAGATAATTAATAAAAAATGACAAATAAAATTAATTAATTAAATAAATAAAATAGCACTCTGAACAGTTGCTTTAAAAGCATGGGAAACTAATCTCCTTGGACGGTCCATTGAAAGTCAGAAAGTTTCTAGAAATATTTATTCTTATCCACTTGGGGGAGAGTCTAAGCCCCTCCGTGTTTAGATAACAGAAGATATTTTCGTCGTCTTCATTTTCATCTACTTTTCTACCCAAGCACCTGTTTCCAAAGACCTGGTTCCTCAACAGCGGTTGCCATAAACTAGGCCAGCAGGGGGCACACAAGCGCAATCATCGCGCAGGTAAACATACCGCTTGCAATTTCACTTTTGGCCACAATTCTCTCCCGCCTCTGCAAGATACAAATTCAGGGGAGGACAGTGGAGTTAGGTTGTACATGGACTTAGAAAAATGTGCAGAATGCTAAAAAGCAATACAAGTCCTTTTTACTCTTGGAACTGAACGCAATAATATAGCACCTCTTAATTGTTAAAAAAAAAAAAATCAGAAATCACCTAAAGCTTCCAGAACCATTATTTTACAAGTTGACCAGAGAAATAACTTTAAAAAGGAAGAAAGAAAAAAAATAAAGAAAATATTTGCTATGGCTCCCAGTCGACTCAAAGAGCACACATTTGGGAGAGATGATAACATAATCGTAAATACCAGATTCCTTTCTGAACGCTTGAAAAGGCAATGAAAGAGATGAAAAGGCAAAAATGGCACTTAAGCAATAAACACTTTCAAGTAAACGTATCTGTTTTGGTACACACTCCGTTCCCTGTTGGCATCTGAGCGTGGCTCTTAATTCAAGAGGTTTAACCTACTCCAGGGAAAACAAATAAAAAAGAATCCAGCACAGTGCTTGAAGACCTTCACGTCTATAGACTGGTGTGAACTCTCTCCCCTACAAACTGTAATTTGGGTGGCTTTCCTTCAAAACTATTAGGGCATCTTCATGGAGCCAGGGTAATTCTCAGTAATACTAATGGTGCGCTTGATGTTACTGTAAGTAAGATAAATGAAAGCAAACTTGTCTGAGCAGATGCAGCTAATAACAGAGGCATAGAGGCGTAATATGGCAGGAACAGAAATGTTCAACAGTAGAAAACAAGAGCCCAGGGCATCTCGATGAGCAGTTAGTGTGTGGTCACGCAGGGAAAAGATGCAGCCATCTGACCGTCGTGCCCACGTTGCCATGTCCGGCGCAGCCAACTCTTCAAAAGGTCAGAGTCACAACCAGTGAAAGGGAAACCCTCTTGGGTTTCAGGCCTCCACTTCCAGAAAACCCCAAGAAATTTCTAGTGGAGCCATAAAGAGAAAGCTCTTGAATTCTAGGGCGCTGAAAGGGATCTGGAGATTGAGGCCCTAATATCCACCCAAATTCAGGGGAAATGGCACATTTATCTATTTCAGCCTCAATTCTTAGAGACCAAAGAAAATCTAAACCAGATAGGTGTGGCTTACAACGTGGCCCCATCGAACTAGCTTGTGTGTCCCCTCCCGCTCCGTCGATGTGGCTGATGTCATGCATTTTCTCCCTGTCCACACTTGTAGGAGAAAGCTCTGGAAAACTCAGCTCAGCACTCGCTCCAGAGAGTTCTTGAAGAGGAGGGGAAATATGGACCCATAATTTGGACATATATTTTAGTTTGGGGCGTAGAAATATAATGGGAAGGAAAGGAAAGACGCAATAGAAAAACGTTTGGACTCTAGTCCTCAAAATGTTAAGATGATGCCTTCAAATCCCATCATAGAAATGAGCCTGAGTGAGGGCACCATTCTGTGTGGGCAGCTGTTTGCACCCCAGAATCCTGACTGTATCGACAGAACGTGGTCCATGTAGTCCTGGCCACCACACCTAGTCCCCTCTTGCAAGACTGATTAGCTTGGAGTCTCTATGAAGATGACAAATGGACTCATAGATCACTAGACCGGTGCCCAGAAAGTCAGCGCTATGTGCATTTTACCGCACAGAAACTAAACTGGAAATATAACAAACTAAAAGATTTTGATATATACAGCTTGTTCCTCCTCGTAAAGGAATTGGCAGCATTGTAGAGTCTTGGAGGAATTCTTCTCCTGATGTCTTCCGAGGGCCTGTGTTGTTCTCTTCTTTGTCTCTTCTGCGCAGCTGGCTTCTTGTTCTACCTGAAACCCTAGGAATGGCGGCCAGTGTGGCAGCTGGTTTTCTGGCACCTTGCATCCCGGGTAAGCATCTGTCTGTGCTCCTTGGTTGTCTCTGCAGCAATTGCTGCTGCACCTCCATGGAAAGACGGGTATTTCAAAATCCTTAGGGGTGAAAGAACTTCCTGATAAAAGTTTAGGTTGAAAATGGCTTTCTCCCCTGAAATCACAGCATTTTCAATGTAACACCATAGAAATTCTCTTCCACTCAACCCCCGACTGGACCTGCTGGGGGATGGAGTGGGGAGGACATTGCCATTGAGGGTTTCATGCTCAGTATTGGACAGGCCAGGGTTTCCCCAGAGCTACCCAGGTACTAGTGTCTGTTTCCCTAGCGCTGGAGAACTCATCAAAGCTAAAGGGGGGGCCACCTCTGTGTATTCTGACTCCTCGAGTCCAGAAGGGGCCCTGGAAAGTTCCCGGAAGGAGCTCACGGGGGGTTCTGACCATCAGGCAATTCGGGAAGCCACAGGTGATCGCCGTGCCCACATCCCCTAGAAGGGCTCTGGGCTGCAGCTGTAGACGGAGTGTCTGCAGCTCTGGAAATCCTGCCACCTGGCAGTAGAGGCCCAAGTGACAAATTATATCATGGAATATTTATCTAGCTTGACTCTAGTTATATAACGTAGAAGGTGTGGAAACAAAGTGTAACTTCTGAAAAAAAAAAAACAACTTTCATTGTAAAGCCCAAGATTCTCTCTGGGATGTTTGCCTACTTTTCTGCTTGAGACTGGTCTTTAGCAAGGGGGCCGTTTGTGAAGGATGGCCATGTGAGAAAATGAAAATCAAGAATGGACCCGCACGTGGAAGCAGAGAGAGGGAAGGAGAGAAGCCATGGGTGTCGAGATACAGCTGGGAGAAACCATCTCAGGCTTCACCCTGACAAATTCCTAACTCTAACTGTACTTTGCTTCACGTATTTTGGCCCAGACACTAACAGCTGGTCTCAGGAGGCTATTGAAATGTAAATTAATTTAAATGAAAGGAAACTGCAAATTTGGTTGCCCAGTTCCACCCACCACACTTCAAGTACTCCCTGAGCCACGTCATCAGTGGCTACTGCATTGAACAAGCAGGTAAAGGACATTTCCATCCTGACAGAAAGTTCTATTGGACAGCACTGGCTGGCGTGGATGTAAGTGCTGGGAGGAGGAACAGGGCGCCTTGGCAGTGTGACATCTCTGAAATGATGGTTGCTCCCGACCTTGGTGGAGCTTAGTGTCAGGGGAGAATCACCCTCTGGTTCCAGCTGAAGCCAACAGCCCTTGATTATGGGACAAAAAAAATGTGCACCATCGGAACACCTCTTCTGGCCCGCGCTCTTCTGAGATCGTTCAGTTGTTCATTTTCCAACTCTCAGAAACTCCAGCCAATACTTTGTATATAGTCAGAGAAACGGGTGGAATCCTGGAATGTTTCTTTGTGTTCCCCTTTTCCTCCAGAACCGTAGTTGGAGGGATGTCTCTGACTCGGGTGTTGAGTGTCTGCTGAGTCGTCTGGAAGGACCCTTGAAGGAGGCCTGCTGTTCAGCCAAGGAGGAGGCTGGAATGTTCCCTTCATCCCACCGTCTTCTCATGACTGGTGGGGAGCAGATGTCTGAGATCAGCCTTAATAATCAGGGTTTTCTATGGGGAGTGAGGTGCAGGGTTGGGAATGGAAAAAAGGAAAAAGGAAATGCAGATGAGGGTGCTGTAAGATGTACTGTTTGATCCTATATCCAAAAAGGGCTGGGAACCGAGCTGAGTTTTGCATTATTTCCTGAAGGTGGAGATGTTGGAGCTTGGATGGGCTCCGTGGCTGTGATGAGGGGAGGCCCAGCCTTTCCATAAATTAAATCTCCCATGTAAAGATAGAAACGCCCTGTGTTGTTGGCTGGGTCATGAGATAGCGGTGGGTAACACTTTCTTTAAAAAAGTACTCATTCAAACTCTTAGAACGGATAAACCACTTTCCAAGGTGATGGAGACATTGCTCTGAGGGGAGAGTTATAAAGAAGCTATTTGGCAAAAATCTGTTTTATAAACGATTTACACCTCTTGATACATTGCATTAGAAAATCATGAGTGATTTATAGCCAAAACTTCCTTTGGCCGCTTTAAATGATCTAGCTCTTCCAACTTGCCTCACGGACTCTGGTTCAGCTCAGCAATTAATCGATACCCCTTTATTGAGTGCCTGGTAGATGCCAAATGGAACCAATGTTTCTCAGCTCAGGATGTCATGGGTATAAAATCTCCGATAGCCTGAATTCTGATTCTTCCTTGCACTTAGAAAAGCTCCTCTCTGCTTCTCTCCTTTCCCCGAGGTGTCCTCTGCTTCCTAGTTCAAGGGCATGGTGTCTGGCAGTTGAGTATTTGTTAAAGAAGTGAAAAAACTAGAAGGTCACACTGACAGCAAGTCCCAGATCATAGTCGGTAAAATGCGTGTCGAGTGTGGTGGTCCAGACGTTACGGAGGATCTGTCTTCTTCATAATAACATCTTATATTTGGTTGTGCTCTGCACTCCGGCAGACTCTTTCACACCAGTGTAATTTCATTTGATTTGCTGTTAGACCTTAGATAATGTGATTAGCCTTTAGATGCCTCCATTTGTCATCCTTGGCCCCCCAAAAAACCCATATGCAATGGATATACCATTATCTTTTCATCAAGATGCTGTATGAGTTATTATTGAGTAATTCCCCAGAATATTGTAAGAAGTCCATCTGAATATAAAAGGAGTGCCATTACTTTGGAAGTTTTTAAAGCCTATTTGTTATGGTCTACATGGGAAAAGCTGCCCCAATAAATTAGTATAACTCTAATACAAACATCGTTACCGCTGATGGGGATTTGGCAGAATGTGAGAAATTTGGGCTTTACAATCCTGCTGAGATAATCATGAAGGCAAGCCATATAACAGATCTGCCTATTTTGTAGCCAGCGGATTTCCTATACCTCCAGGCTCCGCCTAAGTGTTTTCCCAAGTAGGTTGCATGGCCTGCCTTTGTGCACTTGCGTTTTATTCCCTCGGTTGCACATACATTTCTTCAGGGCAGAGGTTACGGGATGCTCAACCACTTACCAGCTGTGGGAGCTTGGAAAGTCACTCACCTCTCTGACTTGAAGTGTCCTCGTGTCTCAAATAGAAATTACTATGCTTACCTCCCGGAGAAAAATTAAGAATCAAATCAATGTCTGTGCAACGGGAGCAGTACAGTGCCTGGCATGTAAAAGTGCTCAGTAAAGGTAACTATGAATTTCCTTTCTCGTTCATTCCTCGGTGCCTATAGAAACACCGGGAACTTGGAAGGTAACGAGCAATGCTTAGTGATTTGAGTACAATGGTCCTTCCATGGCGTTAACAACCTTGATCTTTCCTTCATTGATCTTTGTGCCCATTTCTATAAAGTAAGGTGGTTGAAACTCAGTGTATAATGAAAATGTGTAGTTTTCTTTAGTGGGTTGGGAAGATTCTTGGTAAATTAAATATTAAACTTTGCTCTCCTCGTTGTTAACATCACAAAGCCAAAATAAAGACAACCGGGGTGGGACGTTGATTTAAAACTCCTAGATTTCATCAATTTACATATCTAAGCCTGATTTAATCCAGAGGAAAAAACAATAGCCATGTCCTGAATGCTTCATCTCAGCAAAGAGACACGATTTTAAAAATGAAACTCTTACACTCAATAATCTAGAAGAGAGACCTGTCTTTGGTAGCATTGTCTGGCAAGCACCTTGCCTCTTGGTGAGAATGCCAGGATTCCAAAGCTAGATTTTTCACCGGATACCAGCGTTTCTACGAGAAAAACTGTGTAGGAGATCACATGTGGGGAGAGGGAGAGTAACGAGCCCCAGAACCTCTAGGCGTCTCAGGGAGAAGTGTTTTTGCGCTGTCATAGTCAACATTCTGACAATGCTTGTTACTTTGCATCTCTTCCAGAAGTCTTTCTGTGGCAGTGCTCACACCCCTCACAGCAAACATTTTGAAGAGTAAAATGATTTACCCTCATTTCAGTGTTGCTAAGGGGGAGGGGAGGTGTCCAGCTATTTATCGCTGGGGTTTTTCCTCCCGCGCCCTGACCCCCGTGGATCCTCACCATTTCCTCGGGGAGCCACGGAGCCGTCATCTTCTGGGTCTGTTAGGCAAGTTCTGATGCCAGAAATTCCAGCTCCTGGACTGAAGATTTCCACACAAATATTGCCAGGGGTGGGCAAAGCTGATGGACCCCTCTATTTGGGGGAGTTTGCAGTTTCATTAAAGAAGAGCTGTAGGGGGACTTCCCTGGTGACTCAGTGGTTAAGAACCTGCCTGCCAATGAGGGGACACGGGTTTGAGCCCTGGTCCAGGAAGATTCCGCATGCTGCAGAACAACTAAGCTTGTGCACCACAACTACTGAGCCTGAGCTCTAGAGCCCGCGAGCCACAACTACTGAGCCCACACGCCTAGAACCCGTGCTCCGCAACAAGAGAAGCCGCCGCAATAAGAAGCCCGCGCACCGCAGAGAAGAGTAGCCCCCGCTCGCTGCAACTAGAGAAAGCCCGCACACAGCAACGAAGACCCAACGCAGCCAAAAATAAAACTAATTAATTAATTTTAAAAAAAGAAAAAAAGAAGAGCTGTGGAAAGATGGCTAGTTGTGACATGTTAAGTTGGTGATGCAAGAATAAGCCTGTGTTGAATGGTCTTGGCCCATGGACACACCTTAACATACATTAACTTTCCCTTCTGCTTTCTGTTCTGCATTAACTGCACCTCCATAAGCCAGTTTCAGATCTGTAAAATGTGATGATAATGGGACCTGCCTGCTAGGGTTTTGTGGAGGATAAATGAGGCAATTCATGTGACCAGCATGTAGTAAGTAAATGCTCAAGAAATGTTGGTTGTTATCATTACTATCAATTTAAAGGTGTTTGGTACTGAACAACAGTTGGAGGAAAGAAGCATCCTTTCTGAAGGAGGTTACTTTTTGTTGCTTACTTTATAGGTGATCACCTTACATTTAGATTCTCGCGATTTGACCCAAATTTCCTAAATGGACCTGGGAAACAGCAAGAACGACCCATGGTATGGTACAACTCTTTTGGTCTCTCACCAGCATCAATCCTTTTAGGTTATATTTTAATCATTGGCTCAAATAGATACGAAAAACTGAATTTTTAAAAATTGAGGGAACTTAAAATAGTGGGTTGCATTTAAATTGGCAGCTGCCGTGGATCTGAGGCAATGTTTAAAGGAATTGATTTTACCAGACTGAAAATAAAGGAGAAACAGCAATTTACACAGCGCTCTTTGTTATTTGAATCAATAGCCCTGTTGCCATGAAGAGCCAACTTTCTGTCTGGTATTCAGAACGCAGTTTACCTCCTTGCAATTTTGTTATTAGACCATCAATGTAATATTTGTGTGTTTTGAAAGTTTCTCGCTCCGATTCCTCTTCCACCCCCATATTTGCAGTTCTTTCTCTGTGCCAGAAACTTGGCATTTATTCCTTGTGGGGGAGTTGCCATATGCTATAAAGATATGTTTCTCCAATTAACCTTTTCATAAGAAGTCTCAAGAATAGAGCACAGCATTTTCTGATAAGGAAATTGACATCTATACCGTTGCTAGAAGGAGCCACACAACAAAAAAGGGAGGTGGCAGGAATAATTGTGTTTGGAGAGAGTGATAACGACATTTGCTTTATTGACCTTGATGTTTAAGGCTCTAAGTGTCTGCATACATCTCACTGCTTCATTTCGTGCTCCCAATGCTGCTCTGGGGTATGTGCTACTCTCTGTAGTTTACTTCTATGGAAATTGAGCCTCAGGGAGATTAAATACTCGGGGTCATATTTGTTAAACATCTGACTGGAATTTGAACCCAGATCGGTTTGACCCTGAAGACACATCCACCATGTTACGTTGCCTCTCGTATAGTCCAATTTGGGTTTAATTGGATATTTACTAGATATTGGATATTATTGGATGGTTTAATTAATGGCATTAATTAAAATTTTTTGAGTCAAAGAAATTTTGAGGAAAAAAATATCCATTTCTTTCTCTTTCAGTAACTCAGCAGCCAAGAAGTCTTTTCTGTTGGAGCTTCTGATCAGGAGTGGGGAAACTGTGGAACTTCCAGGCTCAACAGTTATTCCAGAAGGAATTGTAGATGTGAACAATGTTTCACTCCACTGTCACAGTGAAATGGTTAAACGTTCGAGATTTCCCGTAGGTAAGCCGTCTGTGACTTGAATAAGTGTCTCAAGGCCTGTGATTGGACACCTAGGGCCCGTGATGGCAAGGGCAGTGTTTCCAAGACGACCTCTGTGAGCCTTAGAGGGCAGGGCTTGGGTTTGTGCTGGAACAGGAAGGGGGAGGTGCCTTTCTAAAAAAGCTAGACCCTGAATGCAGTAAGTGATGTGACTTATAAGAATTACGTTGGTTCGCGATCAGGGGTCTGTGGACCCCCGTGAGGTCCATAGTTGGAATTCAGAGCATCTATGAACTTGAATGAGAAAAAAAATTCTATCATTTTTTGCAAATCTCTGGCTAAAATTTGGCATTTCCGAATATAGACAACAAACCACACTGGTATCAATAGTAACCATGACTTTGTCATCAATGGAAATCAGATATTTTCACACCATGTTACACTTGTTGCAGAGATAACAAACTACCATTTATGCTCATGACTACCTTAAAATTACAGGGATTACAAATCAACCCTAGATCCCGTGATTGAATGCCCTAAGCATTAAGTTCACGTATGATCATAAAACACATTTGGTTTTTAAAATATTTTGATACTGTATTTTAAGGTATTGGATCCCTTCCTAATTCTCTGAATTTTATTTTATGCATTTAAAACATGATTCTGAGATGGTTTTCAATAAAATGAAGTAGAGATCTCAGCTTTAGAAACAAGTAACAAAAATACACGTTTAAAATAACTCCCTTGGGCTTCCCTGGTGGCGCAGTGGTTGAGAGTCCGGCTGCCGATGCAGGGGACACGGGTTCGTGCCCCGGTCCGGGAAGATCCCACATGCCGCGGAGCGGCTGGGCCCGTGGGCCATGGCCGCTGAGCCTGCACGTCCAGAGCCTGTGCTCCACAACGGGAGAGGCCACAACAGTGAGAGGCCAGCATACCGCAAAAAAAAAACAAAAAAAAAAACTCCCTTGACACAACTTGTTTGGTGATCTTTGGACTTCATTCATTTTAACTCAGCATTTCTTCAAGTTCCACCCATGTACCTGTTTTAACTAAAATCTGTAACAAATTTCAGAACCTGTATCCATTAAATTTTTTTCATTAATCACTATTTTGTACCGTGATGATTAAATAAACAACATTTTGACATTTGCATCTATCTTACAGAAAAAGTTTTCTTGGTCACAGTGAGTTCTCCACATCTCCAGGTATTCTGGAAAGGGGGCTGGGGTGCGGGGCACATGTGAAAAGCCAGAGTCGTGCTGAGGCAGAGTTACCCTGCGTGGGTCTTCACGTGATGTTGTGATCCCAGCCCACCTGGAGAGCTGGCATCCTTCTTTAGGGTCCCTCAAACTGTAATAGCAAGTGATCCCCAAAATAACCCCAAAATAGTCTCCCCACCAGCCTGACACATTGCCTGAAATCTCCACTATCAATCTGACTTGGGATCCAGGTATCGTGGTTTTAGAGCCTCGACTTCAAAAAACCAAATACAGGAAATATGTACTGTTTCTCATATTTTCATAGTTTATAAAATGTTTCTTCAATCCTCCTCTCTTCTTGTATAAATCCTTCCCCCCCTTCACCCACTGAGTAAGACAGATTCCTGCGGAAGAGGTCAATCGGGCTTGCTGTGAAGAGCAAGAAATAGAAAACATCACAGCTTCTCTGTGCTCGTTCACATGGAGATGTCGTGATGTGTGTGGGTTTTTTTCTCCTTTTGCTGAAACCCTGATTATGTAGCTCAGTCCAGGCCCCGGCCTATGAACTCCTGGTGGTGGTCATTCTCCTTGTGGACTTCCTCTTATTGGGTAAGTTTCGGTGTCACTCTGAACAGAAAGGAAGATCAGAATGGTTTGTTGGTTTATTCTACCAGCATTTCCCAGCCCAGCAGAGATCCCTGGGCTAATGTGCAATTTCCAGGAAGCCTGGATTATAATGGAAATATCTTTCCCAAGAGGGGCAGATGCATTGACCCCTTACTGACAGGGTGACGGTACATCCTGGATGCCTGGCAGTCACAGCCCGCTCGATGTCCCCGTGTCGTATGTTCAGTTGTTGGTAATGACTGTCACGCAGGCCAGTTTAGGGATGGAACAGAAGAAGTGGACAGTGACAGAAACTTAGTGCATGTGGAGCAAAGGGCCAGGAAAGAGTTGACTATAATTAGAGATATCACTGATTAGAAGACAGTTGATAAAAACGCCGGGTGCCCTTGGGTGGGTGCTGTACAGGTGAGAGTGAAGGACAAAAAAAGAGGAGGAACCAAGACTGACTGGACTCCCTCCCAGGTTCCCTGACGGCCAGGACCACCTTGATGATCGAAATGTGCAAACTCTGATTTTAAGACCCCCTTCCGTACTGGAGCCAGATTTTGCAAACCTTCATCTGTGGGTGGGCTTGGAAGTGACTTTACAGACGTCGTTCCCACAGGAGAAGGTAGAACTCTTTAATCCAGAATTTTTGTTTTTGTCTGCTCTCCCTTTCTTCCCTCTGCTCTATTTCCCATCCTGCAATCCACATGTGTGCAGCTCAGGGCTGGGTTGGTGGTGCTCTCTCATTAAAAAGAAGCCCCCAGACCATGCATCACCAAGGAGAATGAAAAACTGAAGCCATCAGTGGTTCGGTAATCCACACTTATTGTTATTTTGTATTTTGAGCATCACCTTTTCCACTTACAAACAGTTATATTATTAAAAAGATATTTTCCGAAGATAGTAACCTTGGCAGTAGTTGTCAAGGCTAATAGTTTGACATTTCAGATCACCCACAACTAATCAACTGAACATGGCAACACATTTGAAAAACCCATTATAGGCAGAAGGCCCTGAAGTAATATGTCAACTCTCGCACTAACAGCTGTTATGTAAACGGGCTGATTTTTCTCTGCTGAATGGTCACATGGTTGAAGGAAGAGTGGCTTTGAAGGACGAGTGCATATAGCTGCGAAAGGAGATTGTGTTACTGAATGCCATATATTTATGGGGAAAAAGTCCCTATCACTGATGATGAAAACACTCAGTCATCTCTCACAAATGCTTCTAGGGATGTTTTTCTCTTCTAAACATAACACTCCCCAAAGGGCATGGAGGGCTGTTTCACCATTATTGCCTTCCTAGTGGGGAAATGATCTTTAGGACTCAGCCTCTGAGGGCTGTTGTCCAAGATTTCCCTGAAAGATAAGGGGGGAAAAAAAGCCAGCAGCTTCAGGTCTCAAAAACTCCCAAGTGGAGATGGGCAAATAAAGAAGGGAACTAATTTTGTTTCTGTAATTCCTATAGATATTCAAGTTGTTTTAAGTATTTGAAGAACCTCGTTCTGAGGACAGTTCTTTTTATCTCTGAGCCTTAGGCTAGATTTATTACTGAGTGATCTTAAAGCTCTTTGTGTTTTTTGAAAAACAAAATAAGTCCAAGAGTACTTATAAATTGCTCCAAAACGACACAGAAAGGTTGAAAATAAAGGGCTCGAAAAGATATTCTGGGTAAGTACTAAGCCAAAGAGAGCTGGTAGCTGTATTCATAGCAGACAAAAGTAGAATTTAGGGTAAAAAGTGGTAACACAGGAAAAGAGACATGACAGATTTCGTAAAGGAAATATCCTTACGTATGATAAAGCATTCATAAACCTAACCGTTTCACCTTGCTGTATATAAAGCAGAGGCTGACCAAGGAGCATGGGTAAATAAATTTACAAATATAATGGGGGATTGTAACCCAAGTCTCAGAAGCAGAGAAATTAAAGCAAACTGAAAATTGTTCAGGATAACACAAACGAATAATGCCAATCCACTTGATCTAAGAGATGTATTTAGATGTCTTGACCTGGACCCTATGGAGAAGATGTTTTCTTTTTTAAAACATTCACAGAATATTTTCTTTTTTAATTTATTTGTTTGCTTTTTGTATTTATTTTTGGCTGTGTTGGGTCTTCGTTTCTGTGCGAGGGCTTTCTCCAGTTGCAGCGAGCGGGGGCCACTCTCCATCGCAGTGCACGGGCCTCTCACTGTCGTGGCCTCTCCCCTTGCAGAGCACAGGCTCCGGACGCGCAGGCTCAGCGGCCATGGCTCATGGGCCCAGCCGCTCCGCGGCATGTGGGATCTTCCCAGACTGGGGCACGAACCCATGCCCCCTGCATCGGCAGGCGGATTCTTAACCACTGTGCCACCAGGGAAGCCCCATTCACAGAATATTTAAGTGAAGAAATTCTTAGCTAACCTCAAAGAGTTGATAGGTTAGAAGCCTGTTCTCTGACTAAAATGAAACTTAGTTAGAAATTAATACTAAAAAGACAGCCAAAACATCTTTCACTTTTTGGAAACTGAAAACACCCACCTGAAAAATTCATGGGTTAAAGAAAAAAATAGTGAAAATTTTCCCAAAAATATCTGGACCCAAATGACCAAAACACTACAGGTCAACCTATGTGTGGCAGAGCTAAATTTTACTGAGAAGAAAAATTTTAATCTTCAATGTGGTTATTAGAAAATGAGGGGGACTTCCCTGGTGGTCCAGTGACTAAGACTCTGCACTCCCAATGCAGGGGGCCCGAGTTCAATCCCTGGTCAGTGTACTAGATCCCACATGCCACAACTAAAGATTCCGCAGGCCATAACTAAGACCCAGGGCAGCCAAATAAATAAATATTAAAAAAAAAAAAAAGAAAGAAAATGAGGAAGTAAGTCCACCATGTGAGGACACAGTGAGAAGGCACCAACTAAGAACTAGGAAAAGGGCTCCCACTAGAACACAACCATGTTGGTGTCTGGCTCTTGGATTTCCCAGCCTCTGGAACTGTGAGAAATAAAATTTTGTTGTTTATAACCTAAGAAGGAAAGATGGGAGGAAGACGTAAGTCGTAAGAGAAAGAACGGCATGAAGGTAAAGAATCACAGTAGAAACAGCAATTAATAAAACAGAAGAAAACAGAAAATGACTCACTTTTCTATGGAAATTTTGGTTACCGGCCGATGGTTTATGATAAACACTTTATTTAAAAACACATGTTCAAACCACTAACGGTGTGTCTTTTCAAAATGGACAGCATTTCAGTTTGTTCAATCAGGAAGAATCTGTGCTGAGCCCGCGTTGTAGGCGGACCGCCTCTCACCTGCCATGATGTCAAGATCTCAGGTAAAGGTGGAGGGCGGGGAGGCTGGCGGCTCTGGCACCGGCCTGGTTTGCTCATGCGGGTCCAGCTAGGCGAGCACTATTGGCCGCATTTGGTGGCCTGGGTTGAAGCAGCTGTTGCCACAGTCAGAGTTGGAAAGTTCCTTGTTTATTATTGAACATTCTTCATGTCAGCGAGGCTCTTAACCCAATCAGGACGATCTCTCACAGTCTTCTGGTCCTTAGAGACTTTAACATCACAGACTTCACTTGAGAGCTTTCTTGGTGCTGTTGAATCAAAGTTGGTAGTCCCTTGCCATGCCGTTTGACCGCTGTTTTGATTATTCTGGCCAGCACCCATGCTCAATCTGAGAGCCTGAATTTTGTGCCCAATTAAACACTGAATTAAAAGCTCAGAAAGGCGCATCCACTATCAAAATTAGGCATTTTCACAGCCTAGGTTCGCTTAGAAAACCTTTCCTAGCTGACTAATAAACCTCGGCACGGCTGTCATTCCAGCGGTGTGCTGGGGCTCTGTTTGCAGCGAAAGGTTTACAAATCTGAACAGAATCCAGATTAGCTCAGTTCCTAAGGACTAATTGAAAACCAGGTAAGTCAGGATTGATTTTCTGAATTAGCAGCCTCTCTTACAGCTTTGGAAATCTCCTTAACTTTAAGTCAGGTCAAAAGTGGTTCTTGGGTCAGGAGAAGACAGTAAGACAGGACACAAAGTAGAATCCTCTCTGATGCCACGATTTTTTCTTTGTTGCCATTTTCCTATTTAAATATGTTCTATTTATATAACATATAGAATGTAGAGCGAAATGTATTGAACTTTCATATTTGGCCACAATAAAAATGTGTTCATTAATACACCAGGCTGAAAAAGTAATAAAACTCAAAGAGTGAGAAAAAGATCATCAAAACTAGCTATTATTTTTGCAAACACAGTGAAGCAGATCTGACTACATTACAAGCAAATTGGGGTAGGGAAATACCATTTCATCTGTATCAGAAGAATAAGAAATGTATGTATTTGGGTATGGAGACACTGAAAGAATTTAGAGACTCTTGTATTTATGCCAGAAGTTCTGGTTCACTTGTGGCTCAGCACTGGCCTCTCTATTCCCTCCTCTCAAACTCAGTCACCTGTATGACGTATCTCATATCGTGTGTTTCGGTGGAGGGTTGAGGGTGGGTGGTAAGAAGCAGCCGAGTAGGGAAAACTCCTGTTCTCTGCCCTCCAGGCACAAGAAACTGAAGGCATCCCAGGGAATCAAGCCGCCATGTTCCTTGGTAGGTTAAGACACATCTCCTTCCGAAACCCAAACAAAGAGATCCAAGCTCATTGCAATCTTAGAAAACAGAGGTTCTGGTTGTCCCTTAGCTGAATAAATGTAATCAAGGAGCCTGAGAATTAGAGGTCATTCCACACCATCTTCTCTTAGCTGTTCTCTTTTTTTTTTGTGGTACGCGGGCCTCTCACTGTTGTGGCCTCTCCCGTTGCAGAGCACAGGCTCCAGACGAGCAGGCTCAGCAGCCATGGCTCACGGGCCCAGCCGCTCCGCGGCACGTGGGATCTTCCCGGACCGGGGCACGAACCCGTGTCCCCTGCATCGGCAGGCGGACTCTCAATCACTGCGCCACCAGGGAAGCCCTCTCTGCCATTCTTGATGGTAGTTTATATTAGGATCCACCACAGACTTGCGTTATGCGGGCCTCTCACTGTTGTGGCCTCTCCCATTTGCGGAGCACAGGCTCCGGACGCGCAGGCTCAGTGGCCATGGCTCACGGGCCCAGCCGCTCCGCGGCATGCGGGATCTTCCCGAAACGGGGCACGAACCCGCGTCTCCTGCATCGGCAGGCGGACTCTCAAGCACTGCGCCACCAGGGAAGCCCTCTTAGCCATTCTTGATGGTAGTTTATATTAGGATCCACCACAGAACAATACTAGAAGGGACACCGTGTTTCATGTCTACCACAATATACGCACCTGCCAATTCAAAAGGTGGTGCTGAGAATCACCACGAACAATACATTTATTGCTTAATCTCCTGGTCTCACGATTCTTTTGGACAAGACCCTGGGCTTGTAAAGCTTGGGAATCAGGAACTCTGGGGGCTGGCCATGCTTCTACCACTAATTAAATGTCTGATCTCTCTGAACCGTAATTTTCTCACCTGTAAAGTAAGGAGGTTAAGTCAATGTCTTCCCAAAGTTCCTTTTCTCTCTAACAAGTTACATGTTGCTGCTCTCTAAAATTCCCTCTGTTGTAGGTTGAAACTTCTCCTCCATTTTGAAGGCTAATTTTTTAAAGGAGACACTACATCATAGCAAATAAAAACCCTGAACTCTGAACTCAGTCAGACACAAATTTGAATTCCTACTCTGCTGTGTGACCTCAAGCAAATTACTGTCCCACTCTGAGCTTCAGTTTTTTCATCTTCAGGAAAGAGATAATAATATCTACCTTGCAGTTTATTCAAGAACAAAAATGGGGCAATGTATGTTAGGATCAGTGCCTTGTATGTAGTAAACACTCAGGAGATCATAGGTATTATTATTGCTATTATTTTCTTGGCTAAGACTTGCCGTTGCCTTTTGCCCTAACTGTACAAATTTTATGTAAAAACACTGGTGAGGCTGACTGCAAGCTCACTAAGCCAGTTTTTTCTTCTTCCTGAGCACAGCTATCCTTCATTTCCCAGGATCCCTTGCAGTTACATGCACACATTCTGCCAACGGGATGTGAGTGGAAACCTCCCACTATAAACAGCCATGCTTTTTCTTCTTTTTCTAACTTGGTGCAACTTTGGAAGCCACGTGTGGAAGATAGCAAAGCCAAGGGATTTTAGGATCCTGGGCCTTAGAATTACTGCTTGAAGGAGAGCTGCCTTGATGGTCAGAGATTCTCTTTGGACTTTGTGCATGAGGGGAAAGACTTCTGTAGTCTTTGAGCCACTTTTCATCTTTTAATTTCTTTATTATAACAGCTAGCTTTGTCTAGAGAGAAAAGCCATGATAAAAATATATATTTTTTTAAATGTATGAAAAGAACGGCTCCTTTTTTTTACCTGAATTTGAAGGAATCTTGGCTCTTTCAAATTCAATTTCAACAGCATTTATCGATGGCTTCTGCTGTTTGGAGGTGGGAGGAAGTACATAGAGGATGAAGAATAGCACCTATCATATGTGGGAAATCCAGGTAGGCAGCGGGAGACCATTTGGCCGAAACTCACATTTTACAAAGCTTTAGATTTAGCCCTTTGAGGTTAACTCCAAATGAGGCTATGCACACAATCACAGAATTATCCCAACAAGATTAAAAGAAGACGGTAACCATACAACACCCAACATGCTTTGAAACCTCGTATTGGTATTCCCTAATTTATTTTCATGTTTTAACCATATCAGGAAGGCCCTGAAATGGAATAGTACTGATTGTCTCATAGTCGCTGCTCCCAAGAAGTGCCCAGCCATGAACACACACAGTTCCATTAAGTGCTACAGTACATGTATATCACAGATACAGAAGGAGCACAGATGGGTAAAGAGAGAGATGTATTCCATTGGGGAAGTTAGTGGAGTAGACCTCCTGGAAGGGAGGGTCCTGAACCAGCTGTCAGGGATGACAAGGAACGTCCAAGGTAGGAGGGGAGTCGGGGAATGGCATTCCTGGCAAAGAACATTCCTGACAAAGAACGACACTGTGGCATGGAACAGTGTTCGGAGAGCCTTCGAGGATTTAGAACAGAGTAACTTAACCAGATTTGCAACTGATAGTCATCATTTGAACAACAGTCTTAAGGATAAACTGGGGAGCAAATATATCGTTGGCTAAGAGGACAGTTAGGGAGCAACTGTGATAATCTAGAACAAAATGTGACAATCCAAGAAAGTGGCTCTGGGGTGTAAATGACAGGGCAGAATCAAGAGATCTGGGAGGTTGAAATCACTGTTCCCGAGTGGCTTTGGAGCTGAAGGAGAAGGTTCTTGGATCACCCTGAGGTTCTGGCATTAATGCTGACTGGTAACACTCACCATGTTAGGTGAGACCAATACTCATTTCCTGACCAACAAAGGTAAAACTCAGACCTTCTCAGATCATCTCCTGCTTGGTCCCATTCCAGTCCAGTTTTTGTCCAAACCAGGACACTTGGTCTCTTGTTTGACACCTCTTTGGGCCCCATTTTCCACTGAACTAACAGAAACCCCTTGGTTTATAGGAAATGGTTATTTAGACTAAATCAAAGACCAGTTGTTTTGGGGTCTGTGTGTGTGTGTGTGTGTGTGTGTGTGTGTGTGTTCATAGCAGGCTTAATTGTAATAACATTTATACCACATAATATAGTGCACAGAGGTTGTAATTTTCCTATCATCTAAATTGCAGGCTGAAATTGTGTTAAGGAAGGACTGTAGAGAGTGAATTACTGCTTTCAAAATGACTACTTTTAACCCACAATGTGACCGGCAGATGAATGCCGAGGATGAGAGGACATTCTGTATTTGACGTTAGTCAGTCGTACCTCTGGACTTTTTAAGTGTGCCTAGCTCAGACCATTTGCATTTTAAATGTACAACTTGCACCTGGTCTACCCAGGAAATCATTTTTTTTACTTAAAATTGTATCACCTTTGGAAAACACTTAGTTATTTTGAAGATGTCATTTGGACAGTTCAGCCTGTCAATTTCTTTTAGACTTTCCTGCTGGCTGGGCCTGGGGTTGGTTGTAACAACCCAGAGCTGGGGTGCAAATTGGGACATAATTGACTTCTTGCACGTAGTGAAATGAGCAACGAAAAAGTCAGCATCTTAAACCCATGAGATACTTTTTTGCTTATTAAACATAGTGACACGGGGCTTCCCTGGTGGTGTAGTGGTTAAGAACCCACCTGCCAATGCAGGGGACACGGGTTCGAGCCCTGGTCTGGGAAGATCCCACATGTAGCAGAGCCACTAAGCCCGTGCACCACAACTACTGAGCCTGTGCTCTAGAGCCCGCGAGCCACAACTACCGAAGTCCATGTGCCACAGCTACTGAGCCCACACGCCTTGAGCCTGTGCTCTGCAACAAGAGAAGCCACCTCAATGAGAAGCCTGTGCACCGCAATGAAGAGTAGCCCCCATTCGCTGCAACTAGAGAAAAAAGCCTGCGCACAGCAACGAAGACCCAACACAGCCAAAAATAAATAAATAAATTTATTTTTTAAAAAAACAAAAAAACCCACGGTGACAATGAGAAACCGGTCTCCCTGGGAGCAGTCTCGGGCATTGTGAAGGTGGGAGCTGGATTTAAATCCTGCTTCTCTGTCGACTTTACTGGCCACTGAATGACCTCAGCAAGAACAACAACCTGTCTGAGCCTCAGTTTCCCCATCTGCAACATGGTTATAATAATAAATCGAACCCTGGGAGGTTGTGGGAAGACCCAGGAGGCAGTGTCAAAATATGAGACCAGGGCGAGTCCCCAGGGCAGGGGGATACTCTTGGCACTGTTATTGTTCTGGAGGACAGTTCAGTGTGGAAGCCCCCACTGTCAAAGCTTCCAGAGACTTCCATGCCGAAACGGATCAGAGAGAGAGAGGGAGAGAGAAGAGGCGCCAAGAAGGACAGGGGACCTACTGCCTCCTACCGTCTCTTCATCAGCGGCGTCTCATTGTCCGCAGCCTTCCAGCCCAGAGTCTGGGGGCCTGGGGGCTTTTTCTGACTCTTCCAATTGTGTGGGTAAAACTGGAGACCAGCTGGGGCCAGCAAATCAGACATGCGGGCTCTGACAGGCCGGACGTTACAGAGTCTGCAGGGAACTTTGTCACTTCTGAGCCGCTGCCCCCAGGCCTCTCTCCCCCACAAACAACTGGACACTTGAACTTGGCTTTTAGCCACCTCCAGGTCCTGGACTCAAGCTTAGGCCTGCGTAGGAACAGCTCAGTGGTGGGGGCAGAGCCCAGGCCCCTTGAGAATCAGACACACCCTTGCTGGGTGTGCTGGGCATTGGGTTTGTCTGCGATGAGAAACGCGCAGAGGAAAGATGTAAAGGTGTGTCCTCCTGCCCCTTCCTGCCCTCCTTTTTCTTATCCCTCCTCGCTCCCAAGGGCTCCTCTCAAGATGGGACTTTTAATCAGTGATGCTCTGACAACTGAATAGTTTGGGAATCTCACACTGTATACAAGAATAATATCCAAAAGAATTAGAGATCTGAATGTAAAACAATGAAGCTATACAAGCATTTGCAGAAAATGTGGTGAATTCCTATATAACCTGCAATTTTGAAAAGGCTAACTGTGCCTCATGATCCAAAGGTGTTAAAGGAAAAGATTGACAAGTGTGACTATGTAAAAGAAATTTTGAAGTTTGCCTGACAGAATGCACCAGAAGCAAAGTCAAAAGATAAACTGAGAAAATATTTTCAACATATATCAAGACAAAGGGCTAATGTCACTCATATAGGGAGGTTTCTTCACACATAAAGGAAAAAAGAGCAAAAATTGAATAGAAAAATGGACAAAAGATATGAACAGACAACTCACAACGAGAGGATATAAAAAAGACCCTTAAATATGAGAAGAGATGCTCAATCTTATTCATACAAAGAGAAACGCAAGTTAAAATGACGCTGACCCCATTTCTCATCTGTGAAATCGGAGAACATTAAATAGCTCCACGGCACGCTCTGTTAATGAGGCTGTGGTGCAAATAGACCCTCTGAGACACGCCAGTGAGAATCCGAGTTGCTGCCGCTCTGGAGGAGGGGAACCTGGCAACGGCGAACAAAACTACACAGGCACCTGCCTTTGACCCAGCAACACCAATTCAAGGAATTTACGCTAAAGACGCAGCTTGAACAATGCAAAAGCACACATACGTGAGATTATTCACTGCAGCATTGTTTATCGTTGCAAAGTGCTGAAACCTTCCTGGGGGCCCAATCACAGGAGAGTATTTGAATAAAGGATATACATCTCTGCAGAGGAGCAGCTATAGAAAACATTGAGGAAGATGCCTGTGACCTGCCGGGGAGCAATTTCCAGGATATGCTGTTGAGTGAAGAAAGCCAAGTGCAAAGGAATATCTGCAGCCTCCCTCCTTTGGTGTAAGAAAGAGTGGAAAATAAGAAAATGTGCATTTATGGGCAACTTTTTTTTTTTTTTTTTAGGAAGAAATACAGGGAGGGTAAACCAGAAAGTAACAAGATTCGTTACTATAGAGAACGTGTTAGAACAGGGTAGAGAGAAAGTGGGGTGAAAATGGAGAGGTGAGGATGGGGGTGGGGGAACCACTTTTCTTAGAATACCTTTTAGTGTAGATTTGACTTTTGAACCATGTGAATTTTCTTTTTTATTTTAATTTATTTTATTGAAATATAGTTGATTTATAGTGTGTTCATTTCTCCTATACAGCAAAGTAATTCCATTATACATCTATGTACATTCTTTTTCAAATTCTTTTCCATTATGGTTCATCACAAGATATTGAATATAGTTCCCCGTGCTATACAGTAGGATCTTGTTGTTTATCCATCCTATATATACTAGCTTACATCTGCTAATCCCATACTCCCAATCCTTCCCTCTCCCACCTCCCCATCCCCTTTGGCAACCACAGGTCTTGAACCATGTTCATTTTCACATACTCAGAAAAAAATTAAATGAACAACAATATGGAAAAACAGTACAATGAAATTGTAGGAGAGGAAGACGTTTCATTCTTCCCTTCTTGGTTCTTTGGCTGGCCAAATAATTAAGTTGACACAAAATAGATTAACAGGAGAAAAAAAAACATTTTAATTTCACATGTACAGGCACTCACAGAAATATGACTCAAAGAAGTGACCAAAGCAGGCAGCTGTTATACCTCTTAGACAAAGAAACAATAAATTTGTGAGGAGTTGACCAGACAGAGATGTTTGGGCTGGGGCAGTAAAAAATTAGCAAAGAAATAACAAGGTTAGTTTATGTAGCCTCTAGTGCCTGCGAACACTGTCTCTGGTGACAAGGGTGTCTCTCCACCTCCTGGTGCAGGAGGGCACCTTTCACCTGGGAGGAATATTTCTCGCTTTCATGGGGACAGAGGAAGGTTGGCGTGCCCTTTCTGCACCAGCTGCTGCTTAAGTAACTTTAATTCAAAATAATCAACATGCCAATGTGGCAATATTTGGGGGTGGCCTGCCCTGGACCCCATCAAAATATAAACAGAGATGAGTAAACTTTACTGTATTTTATGAATAGAGTAACCACAGTGAAGGAGGAAAGTGTTGGTCCAAACATCTTGTGGCCTGAAATGTTTTCTTCCCAAAAGCCTCCGCAGCTCGGGAGATGGTGCTTCTGTGCAAAAAGAGCTCTGAAGGAGAGAAGGGGAAACTTGGTAGAATGGATTTTTGAAATGATCCTTCAAAGCTCTTATAGCACATGTTTTCATGGTTTCTCCACGTAGTATCAATTTGAAGTGGATTTAGTTTTATAGATAATAACCGTGAGGATAAAGATCACAGCCGACATTTGGTTACTAAAGGTGAGTGATAACAAGATTTATATGTATATGTATATATTTTTTAATGTGCAGACTCCATGGGGGCAAATCCAGTGGACCAGTTTGCTTGGTGCTATCATAAAATATAATCTTAAAAGAGAAGCAAAATACAAATGAATTTATTTACAAAATAGAAATAGACTCTCAGACATAGAAAACAAACTTATGGTTATACCAAAGGGAAAGGCGGGGGAGGGCGGGATAAATTGGGAATTTGAGATTAACAGGTACATACTGCTATATATAAAATAGATAAACAACAAGGACCTACTGTGTAGCACAGGAAACTATATTCAATATCTTGTAATAACCTATAATGGAAAAGAATCTGAAAAAGAATATATATATATATATATATATATATATATATATTCTGAATCACTTTGCTGTACACGTGAAACATTATAAATCAATTATACTTCAGTTAAGTAAATAAATAAGTAAATAATGTTTTAAATTAAAAAAAAATAAGAGAAGCAAGAAATATCCAAATGGGCCCCAACAAGAATATCATGTGGCTTTCCCTTATCTTCCAAGCAGAATTCCTCCAATAGGCATTCATTGAGTGCCTACTATGTAGCAGGCATTTTGTTGCAGGAGAGCAAGGGACAAGGTCCACATAAAGACAGACAATCAAACAGAAGACAGTCAGATGAGACAAATGCAAAGAGGAAAAGACGCCTCTAAGACAACAGAGTGGGTTTAGGAACTACTTGTATATATATATATATATATATATATATATATTCTGAATCACTTTGCTGTACACGTGAAACATTATAAATCAATTATACTTCAGTTAAGTAAATAAATAAGTAAATAATGTTTTAAATTAAAAAAAAATAAGAGAAGCAAGAAATATCCAAATGGGCCCCAACAAGAATATCATGTGGCTTTCCCTTATCTTCCAAGCAGAATTCCTCCAATAGGCATTCATTGAGTGCCTACTATGTAGCAGGCATTTTGTTGCAGGAGAGCAAGGGACAAGGTCCACATAAAGACAGACAATCAAACAGAAGACAGTCAGATGAGACAAATGCAAAGAGGAAAAGACGCCTCTAAGACAACAGAGTGGGTTTAGGAACTACTTGTACTAAGATAGTCAGAAGTCCTTTTCAAATAGAAGGCATTGGAGCTGAGATCTGAGGGAGAGAAAGAGGCACAGGGAAAAGAGAGCCAGGCAGAGGAAGCAGCATGTGCAAGGGGCCTGGGGCGGGATCAGCCCTAGGGTGTTTAGGAGCCCGAAGGAAGGCTGTGTGGCTACAGCAAAATGAACAAGGAAGAGCCCAGTACTAAGCAGGAGTATGTCATCAACAAACAGTAAAGCCTCTCAGACGAAGCCACATTCTTCAAAGACAGACCAAAGTATTCCGGCTCCCTGAACCTGAAATTGGTGTTTCATGAAAATTCCTGCTCCTGAGATAAAATTTGAAAAGGATCTAATGAAAAACCTTTACTGCTTTCCTTATCTGTCCAGGTTTAGTCGTGCCCTCGGAGTTGTCAGGCAAGCAAGGGAAGCAAAACTAATGTTTTAGAGCCGTCAGGTCTCTGGGAAGACGGACACTGCTTTGCTAAGTCATGGGGGGGAAGCTGCTCTTGGGTGGTGAAAACCTCGATTTTTACTTAAGAAATAATGATATAAAGCACGTGTGACTTTCTGCTGGGAGAGGCTTCCTGCGATCCCACATGGCAGAGTGGAGAGGCCCAGGAAACAGGGCAATTTTATGGTCTGAGCTGCCCGGAAGTCCCTGTCGTAACCTGAGAGAGTGAGGCTCATTTGCTCAAGTTTGGGGAAGGAAGGTTTCAGTTTTAGGTCCTGTCCAGTTTGGTCATCCACGTGAAAACTGTGCAGTGTGGGCGGCGTGGGAGGCGAGGTGCGAGGGTAAATGGGTGAGCGGTGCTGGGGATCTTCTGGCGCCTGAAGGGACAGCAGTTCCATCCACCACCATCCGATGTTTCAGGTGGGAAGGCCTGGCCCTCTGCCATTCTGCTTCCAGAGGCTGGACCCCAGAGGCATTTTGGACATGAGCTTTCCCCTCTCCTTTTTATGATCAGAGCCAGTGTTGGCAGTGAGATGCTCAGAGGACGTGGGCTTAAATTCACGGGAGGGCGAGGAGAATGTGGGTTGGATAGGTGGTGGTCAGGTTGGCTGATGTGCTGCCCTGCCAGTTCCCAAGGGCTTGAGGCTGTGTGGGGGGGTCTCACTTGGGTGCCTGAGGCTTGGGGACTGGGGACCAGAGCAGGTTTAGAGGCCTTTGAGCACAGGTTCAGCTTCTGGGGTGTGAAGGCAGCGGAGCAGGGGCTGAGGGACAATACTGGTGTCCTACACGGGTCTGTGATTCCGCAGAGGGTCACGAGGTTGGGCTTGTATTTAGTGATCCACAATGATCTCGTTAGGCATGTGAAAGGGCCACGGCCAAGACAGTCGGGCCTGCCAGTGGGCTGTCCACCCAGCATGGCCTCTCCTGTGTGGCCTTACATGGCACGTGAACTTGATTAACGGACTCCGGTGCCCATAATATGCAAAACAGCATTAAACAAGCGATGCTGAGGACAATGGGGATGGGACCCTGGCTGGGGGGTTGCCGAGGGAGCCGGGACAATCACACGGGCTGGGCCCTAACACAGCTGGCCGGGCACAATGTCACAGCTGGCTGCTGGCGCCTCCCGCCCTGCCAGGTGGTCAGGCTGAGCTGGGCTTTTAACTTCCTAAGTTGTTAAAAAGGGAAGAGAGAGAGATTAAAAACAAAAAACAAAAAAACCCTCCTGTTTCTTCAGTCAGAGAGAAAGTACGAAGATGCCATTGAGCTACAGAAAGAAAGAGATTAAGTAGCAAAGACAGTGACAAGCTGATCATAGAAAACCCTTTCAGTGATGGTAATCCTTGATGTACCAGGACCACTAGGAAGGCTTTGGTCTCCTTGAATTTAGATTAACTTGGTGTCAGGAGGGAAACCAGAATGGAAGGTGGTCTGGCTGGGCCTCTGTGATGCACGGCAAGTTGACTGGGCTCCACGAGGCCCCAGGAAAACGGCGGCTTTAAGGAATATTTACAAAAAACAGCTGTGGCCAGGCAGCCTCTGTATTCAGACACCATAGTGGTTGGAGGCTGAACAGGGAAATTATTCGATATGAGAGATGTGAGGCCGTCTGCCCCGTCTTTCTTCTTACCGTATTGCACACCTCGGGGTCACCTTGGCCCCGTGGACGCTGTTTAACATTCAAACGTCATAAAAGTTTGGTATTTTTAATATCCATCAAATGCGGAAACTGATTTTTATCAGTGTGTATTCAAACTTCCATGTATGGGGCCATTCTCCACCGTTCTCAGAGCAGCAGGAGGTCGGTTGTACGGGACCATCATAATAGGGAGACTTTTTTGATTCAGAGAAACTTAATGACTGGCCAAGACCCTAGGAAAGGACGAAATAAACTGAGAATTGCCTGGGTGGGATGTGTTCCCAGCCGCTTGTAAGTTCTGTGTCTGAACCTGAATCTCCTGGTCCAGCTTTTACTTAGACGATGCTGATTTCTGCCCCCTTGACTGATTCAGGTAAAAAACCTCAACGCCCCTTTCAAGCAGCCCCTGGCATTGTTAATCTTACTTCACCCCTAACTAGTCAATAACGCAGCTTCCAAGCCAGACGGCCCACGGTTTCCTCGCGCAAATGTCTTTTCACTTTAAAAACAGAGCCCCACAAAATTCCTCTCGGGAGTTTGCAAAATGGGTCTGGTGTTCATAGAGCGTGTTTGCAGTGAAACCGTGGAGAGGGGGAGGGACGAGCTCTGGGTGGGGAGGAACCCCACACCATAGGGTGCTCTGGTAAGGAGGTGCAGGGGGTGGTGAGCTCTTGTCACCCAAATTGTTGCTTAGGTAACATGTCTGTAAAAGAACGGCACCCACAGCAGGACGGAGACCAGAGCAGTGCCGGTGATGGGGGCGCGGGAGGAGGTGCAGGGACCTGACAGGGGGCTCGATGGGGGTCATTGGCCATCACATGGTGACATTTCTCCAATGTCGTACTTTTGGGGCCACGTGTCATCCAGTCAGGATGACTGACAGCCTTATTCCGCGATTCACTTTGCAGCTGGGGATTTGTCATGACAGCTGGTTGATGGGCCCCCTCCAGGACTGGCAGCTGCAGACAGCCCGGGGGCCTGTGCGGTGCTCTGGGGACCTGTGTGGTGCTCTCAGTGTCTCCGTGTCACTTCAGAAATGCCTAGCTCTAGACCTCACCTTGGGGCCCTGGCAATCTCCTCCTGATTCAAACAGAAAAGCAGGATGTGCAGCCCCCCAACTTTTGCTTGGAGTTTTTTCCCAAAACTCAGGCTGCCATAACGGACTGGGGGCTTAAACAACAAAAATTAATCTCACAGTTCTGGAGGCTGGACGTCCATGATCAAGGTGCCAGCAGGGCTGGTTTCCGGTGAGGCCTCTCTCCTTGGCTTGTAAACGCTGCCTTTTTACTGGGTTCCCACGTGACCTTTCCTCTGTGGGTACCTGGGGAGAGAGAGCTCTGGTGCCCTTTCCTCTTCTTTTAAGGACACCATCCAACTGTCATGCCCACCCTTATGACCTCATTTAACAGTAATTACCTCCTTAAAGGCTTCATTTCCAAATACAGTCACACTGGGGGTTAGGGCTTCAATATATAGATTTGGGCAGGGGAGCGGGTGAGGGGAGACAATTCCATCCATAACAGACCCTTGTCCACAAAGGTTTGAACCAGGCACATCCTGGCAATCCTTGAATTGAGGGTACTTTCATCTTCAACCAAAATAATTGCCTCATTGATTTCCTCTTTGACAAATCAGAATTGAATTTGTAATAAGGCTTGCAGGTGTGCATGGGGATTTTCCATCATGAATTGCTAAAAATGACAGGTTTTTAAAAAGCATTGGGAACTCTGTAGGATACAGTAATAATACTTTCGGGAGTATAGTTTTTTTTTTCTATAAGCTTGCTAAATTTCTGTAAAGATTCTGTAAACCTGTCTGTAAAAGTCTCTTTAAAAATAAATCTATTAATTTAAATGCCAAGAGGGACTTCCCTGGTGGTGGTCGTCGTCCAGTGGTTAAGACTCTGTGTTTCCACTGTAGCGGGCACAGGTTCAATCCCTGGTTGGGGAACTAAGATCCTGCACTCAGTGTGGCCAAAAATAAATAAATACATAAAGCGAATTCAGTTAAAATAAACAAAAGCAAAGAAACATAAAGCATGGGGTTGAATTGCAGCCAAGGTGGAGCGTTTGTTTTTAATTTGGAGACACAGGTGCAGCGCACACCACTGCCATCTGCCTGTAATCCCCACCCCCACCCCACCCCCGCGTTCTCCACAGCTCACCCGCCCACCCTGTGACTTCTCCACTTTGCTGGGGCATTTTCTGGTCCACAGTTGGTGGACAGGCAGAAGCACTAGGAAGCTAGCACCCCTTCTCAGGGATCAGCCCTCAAATAATGGCTGAGAGGTGTTGGTACAGGATTGCCAGCTCCACGTCCCCGGGGCAGGGGCTCCGCGTGCTCTGCCCAATCCCCCAGGGCCCCCGGGGGATGAAGATCCATTGCCCACCGGGGGAACCTGCTTGTTAAGGCTCCCTTTGTCGAATCCTTTCCTTTCCTTGGTTCACATCCCCAGGGTCTCCCAATGTTTCCTTCATTCACTGCCAATGACCGTCTCCCACTCCCATCAGCATCTGGGAGAAAAGCAGACGCAGGCGAGCATTTCTGTTTGTTGGATCCCATCTCCCACCATATATGATGGAGACCAAAAGCAGATTCACACGTGCTTCTTGACTAGGTATCCTCAGACACATGGCACCCATCCTCCAATAATGTTAGATCCTTCTATCGGATGCTAATTTACTGAGATGAGAATGCCTACAGGCCTTTTAGGGCAGAGCTGTTAAAAATCCTTGTTTCTTAAGAGTGATTAGATTTACAATGTAGGGAGACTACGCTCCTACTTTATAGGCTATTTTTGAGCTACAGAAAGACACTCAAGGGTGGCATTACCTGCATGACCATGTTCTGGCTCACCTCATCGTCGGCAAAACCACTGTGAGGCCAGAGGTGAAACTGAATAAATAGCAGCAGAGCATCGTCAGTATATAGTCTCCTAGGTGTACCCTAGTTGGATCAAGGACCTTAAAAATTTTTAAATAGATACTAAAAAAATAACTGGATGAAACGATAGGTGTCTAGCAAGATGGTCTCTTTTAAATGAGTCACCTGATCATCTAAGGTATGTCCCAGCCAGCTTTGGTGAGCTGAGGCATATGGACGTATATTTTACTACTTTGATTTGTATTGAAGGCTCCAGCTGTGAGGACTTGGAAGGACTTTTCAGAGGGGAGCCTTCAACTGTCAAGGGGCTTCCTTCCTTGTCCCCAGGGGCTGGTGTTTCCAGGCTCAGGCAGGAGTCCCTCCACTGGGAGAGGCTGAGGCCAGGCCAGTCTCCTGCAATATCTTCTCTGGGGCAGATTGATGCTGCTTTGTGGGCTCCGGGGAGGACAGCTTTCCTCCAGATAAGCACCAGCCAGCTATTCTTATTCTCACTGATTGCTTCAAGGGAACGGGTAATTCATGAATATGATACAACATACAACTATTCAGTAGATACAACTATTCAAACAAGAATAATACAAAGAGCCACGCCTGGGGTGAGTTCCTCCTGCACTCATGTCTGCTTGTCCTATTTGTTAAAAATCACCAGCAGTGTGGGAGGTCCCTGAGATTCCTGCTTCCTCTGAAATGCCCCCTGGAGTGTGGCTGACAGTGAAGACGCTGGGGTATCACTCCCGTGATTAGGTAAGTCTTCTCACCTAAGACTCGCCACCACGGGCTGGAGGAAGGTGCCCCTGCTGGCTTTGAAGAAGCCGGGCGTGGGAGGGCCACGCTGCTAAGGCTGAGTGTGGTCCACGGGGGCCAAGCACGATTCCAGGCTGAGAGTCAGCAAGGAACCAGGCTCAGCCAACAACCAGTGAGCCCCCAGCCTCAGGTGAGATCCGCAGCCCCTGCCAATCATTGATTTCAGTCTTGTGGGAACCTGAGCAGAGGAGCCAGCTAGCCAGTATGTGGACTCCTGACCCCAGAAACTGTGAAATAATAAAGTTGTTTTGTTTTAAGCCACTACATTTGTGGTCATTTATTACACAGTGATTGAAAGCTAATGCAACACTACTGTATATAAAATAAACAAGGACCTACTGTATAGCACAGGGAATGACATTCAATATCTTTTTTTTTTTTTTTGCGG
>NW_006781263.1:1609974-1611699 GCF_000442215.2 Lipotes vexillifer
TGCGGTACGGGGGCCTCTCACTGCTGTGGCCTCTCCCGCTGCAGAGCACAGGCTCCGGACGCGCAGGCTCAGCGGCCATGGCTCACGGGCCCAGCCGCTCCGCAGCATGTGGGATCTTCCCGGACTGGGGCACGAACCCGCGTCCCCTGCATCGGCAGGTGGACTCTCAACCACTGCGCCACCAGGGAAGCCCACAAGGTGATCTTTGTAGCTAGTTCTGATGAATCTCACAATCTCCCAATAATTAGTTGCAAATCAATGCTGTTTGTATTCGTTTTCCTGTATATGTTGAGTCCACCTTGTTCTCTTAGATAATTTACAGTTCTCCTGTTTTTCATCTTATCATTTGACTCTCCCCATACACAGTCGGTGATCTTTGTAGCTAGTTCTGATGAATCTCACAATCTCCCAATAATTAGTTGCAAATCAATGCTGTTTGTATTCGTTTTCCTGTATATGTTGAGTCCACCTTGTTCTCTTAGATAATTTACAGTTCTCCTGTTTTTCATCTTATCATTTGACTCTCCCCATACACAGTCTTTGAATTCAACACAAAGCAATAAACTGAATCCCATGCTAATTCTATATGCGATTTCTTTTTTCATGGCGATAAACACACTTCAAGGAAGTCCTTCTGTGAGTGGCTTCCACTGAGTTCAGAGGAGTTGACATTTGGACCAATGAAGCATTTTTAACATCAGTTATTTACTGGGTGGATAGTTTCTACTCAGCAGGATTCTTGGGGTTTATACCCACTTTTCTGCTGGACTGTGAGCTCTGGGAGGTCAGAGACCACGGTCTTCCCTGCTGCAGCCCTAGCTCGTGGCTCAGAGCCCCAAGTAATTGATGGTCTATAAATTGCCACTGAACATAAGAATACCTCAACCAGAGGACCCTTCCCGTTTTACATACAGTAGTATAGATATATAAATGACACATATATGCTAGTTTAGCTCACATGCAGAGTATGTCTTTAAGTAACATATATGGGAGATAATAAAGATTTAGTTGAACATCCTGGTTTGATAGAGTTGCAATTCTGGTTCAACGATTCCTCTTTGTTCTAAGGTCGTGGAATGAGGATTGGATGGACGGAACCTGGCTTTAAAGCCTGGAAGAATCAATTAGGAAAACTCAAAGCTTTGGGAAAAGTGGGAGGCTACCACTTAGGAGCAGGAAATAGTTGCCTTGAAAATAAGGGGAATATAAATGTTGCCTGAGACCAGTGTTTCGGAAAAGTTGCTTTTGGCAGCTATGAGAACCCACTTGACTAGACAATTCCGGAAAAGGAGAGAATGCATTCCAGAAACAAGCTTAAGGAATCCAGGAATGCTGCTGCTTGCCTCCAATTAAGAAAAGAAGCAACAAACTCGATTGGCTTGGCAGGGAAAGAAGAGGAAAGGAGGTCTGCCACCCTCTCTGGAAGTGGCCGGAGCAGCACAGAATGTGGCTGGCGTGGCCCTTGCCTCCACTTTAATTCTGTTTGACTTCCTGGCTCTGGCTGCTGAGAGCTTGGGCTCTCTGCTTGGGGGCCCCAACCACTTAGGAAACCCGACTGGGATGGGTTAATTATGTTTTGAGGGTACATTTTTGCAGACTTCAAGAGGAAGAGAGAATGGGGTAGTTGATATAGTAGAAAATCACAGACAATAATAGTGGGATGAAGAGCACAGAACTGCATTCAAGGATGCGCCTGTTTTTGGTTGAGGTCTGCCTCTGCTGAAC
>NW_006781263.1:1611988-1628833 GCF_000442215.2 Lipotes vexillifer
ACCATGTGGCACTTTATATTTTTCTTTTAAATATTTATTCATTTATTTTTATTTTTGGCTGCGTTGGGTCTTAGTTGCGGCATGTGAGATCATCGTTGAGGCATACGGGATCTTTCGTTGTATCACGGGTTCTTCGTTGCAGCGTGCGGGCTTCTCTCTAGTTGTGGTGTGCGGGTTTTTTCTCTTCTCTGGTTGTGGTGTGCAGGATCCAGGGCGCGTGGGCCCTGTAGTTTGAGGCATGCAGGCTCTCTCGTTGAGGTGCACGAGCTCAGTAGTTGTGGTGTGCGGGCTTAGTTGCCCTGCAGCATGTGGGAATCTTAGTTCCCTGACCAGGGATCGAATCCACATCCCCTACATTGGAAGGTGGATTCTTTACCACTGGACCACCAGGGAAGTCCCTATGTGGCACTTTCTTATATGCAAAATTAAGGAACTGGATGAACTAAAATTTTCCTTCCCACCTATAATTTTTTTATCTTAGCCAGTCTGGGAAAATGGATAGTCCATTCAAAGAAATCTTAAACATTCCAAAAAGCAGAGTCAATGTTTCTTTTTTATGGTGCTGTAAGTTGCAAAAAGTAAGGTATGGGTCTATTCTTCTCTGCACATTTCCACAATCAGAAACTCACTCTAGGGACCAAGTTGTACTCCCCCACTTCATTTTGCAAATTTGGCAACAGCTTTGGTTCTAAATCCACACCAGTTTCTCTTGAAAGAGAAGCCTGTCCTTGAAAAGCCTACGCGTTTCAAGACATTGTGGGATGGCAGGGACTCCTATTGGGAACAGGTGTGACCACCAGAGGCAAAAGTACCTGAGAAAGTCAGTTACTAAGAAATGGCATCATTGAAGCTGAAGAATAGACAGTGCATGGGGGAGAGAGGTGAACGAGGCAGAAGGAAATAGACAATCCATGCAGGACTGTGCGATTTGTTTTATTGCTACTTTGGGGCAACTGCCATTGGCTGAATATCCAACTATTTCCTTCCATTTCCCCATATATAGATAGATCATGACTTTTGATATTTTCAAGATAGAAAAGAATGATGGAAAAAAAGGTGAAGTGATTACAAAAAAGAAAGAAACAGGGCCTTCCCTGGTGGCGCTAGTGGTTGAGAGTCCGCCTGCCGATGCAGGGGACTCGGGTTCGTGCCCCGGTCTGGGAAGATCCCACATGCCACAGAGTGGCTGGGCCCGTGAGCCATGGCCGCTGAGCCTGCCCGTCCGGAACCTGTGCTCCGCAAAAGGAGAGGCCACAGCAGTGAGAGGCCCGCGTAAGAAAGAAACAAACAAACAGACAAAGCGAAATATTGGGCTGGCCAAAAAGTTCATTGGGGTTTTTTCCATAAGATGTTACAGGAAAACCTTACAGAACCAATGGTCCAAGTTAGAGCTAATGGTCCACCTCTTAGACGGATTATTAGCATGTGTGCAAGTGCCTACCTCCACTCTGGAAGAGGGTAAGTATTCGTTAGATGTTTGTTGAAGCTTAGTTCAATATAACTATTTATTAAGTATCAATGCTCCTTAACATTTTCTTAGCATAAAAGAGCGCTTTCTTTTTTGTAAGAAAATTATTTTAATGAATGATTACAGTACTGCTCCCTCTTAAATCCCATGAGTTAAAAAATGTTGAACATCTGATAGCACAAGTCAGAATTTTAATGGCCTTCACATCACGAATTAACCGCAATAGAAAATAAACTCATCACTAGATCTCAATTTACTTACAAAAGATCCCAGCTGTCACCCAAAGCCAAAATGGGTAGAGACGTTTTGCTTCACAGGAGTGGATCCTTGGCTATTGAAAAAAGCATTTACAGGCATTATTAGCAGGAAGAATCAGTCTGGTGAATAATACAATTATGGGCTATGGTTCAGATATTCAAGTATAAGTGTCCAGAAGGTGATGTTGCAGCTAATCTCTGAGGGTAGTTTTGAAAATAATGACATTTAACCTATCATAGCAATTGTTCTCATAAAAGGCATGAACTACTGTAATGAATAATAAAACCAGCATAAAAATTACATCCTGGTGCTAGAAATTGTGAAACTGAACACAGTTGGTCTTACCAAATTAAGTCGCCTTTACGGGAAGAAAAATCAATGCATTTAAAAGTGCTTAAGAAATGTATTCAAGGAGGAAAAATACTAGAGAAACACTATTTCTTCAGTTCATTTCCAGACAATGCACTTACCAAATTCACTAAGAATAATCTTGATAATTATTCAAAGCATAACATGAAGGACAACGGTTAATCTGATTAGAGTAGCGACATTTATAATGTATTTATTTGGGTTAGCGATGGATCGCTGAATTGCAGTGTTATTAGCAAGCTTACCCTGTTTACTGGAATGCTGATACATATTTAAAAATCTGTCTTTGAATAATGCAGGCTGAGCAGTGAACAATAGAAGGGGTCGTTTGCTTTCCTATCCTCCTTTATGTGTTATCTGATCTGTAGGCTTTGATTTGGAAGAGGTCTCTGGGCTTTGTTGTAGTGGACAGATGCTCTGCTCTCTCCCACCCCTCCCATCTTTGGCCTCCCTGGGTCCCAATGTCTGATACATTTACGACACCTCAGCTGAGAATTCATTGTCCCTGAGCTTTTGAAGCATCCTTATGAACTCTCCTTTTTAAAAAAATTTTTTTGCCTAACTAGGAACTGTTTCTCATGCTTGTTTAGTTGATCCACCAACCTTAAAATTATTGCATCTAATTTGTGAGTAGGATAGATTACCGAAAACATTCGGTAATAGGGCTACTGGCTACATTCGAGACAAGCTAAGACCCAAACCCACCTAACCTGAGAATTTTTCCAAGATTGTGCTCTCTGACAAAGAGAGGGGGAAGAAATATTTGTATCAAATCCCCATCTCAGCTCCATTCCTTTCTGAAATCGTAAACTCAGCTGTATTACTTCCTTTCAGTCTGCATCTCTAGAGCTCTCATTGGAACTTGAAAGTTTTAATCCAACAAACACAAGAATTTTTAAAAGAAGCGGGGGGTGTCCAAAAGGAGTATTGAGTATTGACAGCCTCACCCATATGAAGTCCTTTTGTTTATATTCCCAGAGTTGGGGAACTTGAGGACTGGGGCAGACCTGTAGCTAAATCATCCTTTTGATGCCATTGAATTGATAGAGTGAGAGTTGTGTCAATCAGTCAAGATGTGATGAGCACCAGTGCCATGCCAGGCTGTGGAAATCAGAGCAACTCGGACAGCACAGATAAGTTCCACCCATGCCCCATACAGACTAGCTTGTCACTGACTCTTTCTACTGGGGTTTTTATCCTGGGGGAGTCAGTAGCCTCACTGTCAGGAGCTGCAGCTCCAGGTCCTTGCCATGCCGGATATGCAGGCTACAGTGCAGTGCTCCTTGTAGCTGAAGAAAATGGCCCAGGAGCTGGGAACCTAATGACCTCCAATTTAATAAGGAGAGTTTGATGAGCTTTCCTGTGTTAAGCCATGCAGTCAAGGCGTCACCTAGCTAGTGACAGCTGAGTTAGACAAAAGGTCATATTAACAATTTCTAAAATTAATCCAGAATTATTAGAATAACTTGATTAATGACAATTATATTACTTGGTGAGCAATTTTATTATAAGATATAGAGTATATTATATAATTATATATGATATATATAAGGTACACATATATATCTTATTTAGAAATTTTAAAAGATTTATGTGTGTGTGTGTGTGTATATATATGTGTACACACACTTTTGTTACTTGCCATTTCTTAAAATTCTTAAATCTTTTGAATGTCATCTTCTGTCTATATATGGATTTTTCAGGAAAGTATAACCAGGGCATCTGTTAAGTGGTCCTAAAATTGGCTGAGCCAAACTCAAGGTACAAATGAAAGCCAGTATCATTGTCTAAATATTTAAAACTTACCCATCAAGTTTTTGGTAAAACATGTTTATCCTCCTACCTTGAAAATATTCTTTGTAAAATGACCCGGAAGGCCAGGTTTGCGTGTAGGATCCTTGACCCTCTGAGTTCCCCCAGGCACATGGTGATGCAGGGGGAGCTGGTCCCGAGTCTCAGCACCAGGCCATCTCCTCTTTCTGCCTCCAGCCTCCCTTCACTGAGAAATGCCCAGATGTGGACATGGACCCCCTGTAAACAGCTGCTCCTTGGCTACCTCTGGGTCCTGGGTTGTGCATCACAGCCTAGTGTCCCCTCAGCAGGACAGGCCTGGTATGGGCCTGCGCAGACCCTGGAAGCAGACTCGGGGCTGTGTGGACAGCAAATTTTGGAATCCTGTTATCCTGAGCATGGTCTTGGGGGAAGACTCCAGGCACGTCCCCAGCACGCTACGCTTCCCAGGGCTGCTCCCAAAGACAGAGCACTGTGAGGTGCTAATTCAGGCTCCTTCCAGTGAGATGTGTTTCACCTTAATGTTGGCTCAAGGCCTCCCCATGGGCATGGCTGACATTTCCTGGGCCGCATGCTTCAGTATGACCCTCTCCTGGCCGGCCCTCCTCCCTCCCCTGCCTCATTCACCCCTCAGACCTGTATCGGGGTCCAAACCCGCTCTCCGCATCCTGGGCTGGCTCCCCTTCATCCTTCTCAGGTGTTCTCCCCAGATGTCCTGCACATCTCATGTCATCTTGGCATCCACTTCTTGGAAGACCTGAGCTAACACAGACCAGAGATACTGTGAATCTACATTTCTGGATATTCCAGGATGGGGTAAATTTTAAGTCTTTTATCATGTGATCCCTTCTTTATTTATCCCTAGGGAATCTTATCTGGCCCTGTGGTCTTTTTTAACTTTTAATTTTGAAATAATTATAGAGTTACAGGCAGTTGCAAAAACAGTAGCGAGTCCCATGGACCCTTTACGCTGTTTCTTGCAATGGTGACATCTTATATAGCTTTAGTATAATATCGCCCACAAATCCCAAAACCAAGTATATGTTGATGCTCCTCCCATTTTGTTTCCAGCTCAAACAGACCCCTCTCCCTGGAGCTCTAGATGCATCTATTCCTACCTACTCAACATGTCCAACGAGAAACTTCTGGCTTCCCTAATCTGAGAATTTCCAGGTCTTTTTCATCTTAGTAAATGGCACTGCCAGCCACCAAGTTGCTGAAACCAACAAGGATCTTGTGATCAATGTGCTTGTTTGTCCATTGTTGACCTATTCCCTGCAGGCATGTGATTTCTAGGAGGGCAGGGACTTTGGCTTCTTCCCTGTGAAATTCCCAGCACCTAGTACAACACCCAAGCTGGAGTGGGTGCTCAATAATATTCCTGAGGGCTTCCCTGGTGGCGCAGTGGTTGAGAGTCCGCCTGCCGAGGCAGGGGACACGGGTTCGTGGCCCAGTCCGGGAGGATCCCACATACCACGGAGCGGCTGGGCCCGTGAGCCATGGCCGCTGAGCCTGTGCGTCCGGAGCCTGTGCTCCACAACGGGAGAGGCCACAACAGTGAGAGGCCCGCGTACCGCAAAAAAAAATAATAATAATAATAATAATAATATTCCTGAAATGAACAATATTATACACTTAAAAAATACATATTTGTTAAGTTAATAGATAATTTTGTAGAGAGGATAGGGTGATGCTATGGTCGCAGATGACACCAAGCATCAGAATTTGGCTTTCTGAGTCACGGTTTACATGCTCACGTGACGGGTGTCTAGAAAGTGAGAAAGTGCATCTTATAAGTTGACTGATAAGTATTTGTTAGTGCCCTGGTTGAGAAAATTGCTTCCACCTGAGAATCTAATGAAAGGCACAAATTAAATCCTGAAACCCACCAACCTCCCTCCCTTCCTTTTTCTTCCTTTTCTTCCTTCCCTCTCTTCGTTGCCCAGAGCACATTTTTTAAAGTAGTCCTTGGAGAAGAGGACATTGGACTTGTTCGTATCCTTGTACGTGTGATGGACAGTCCCTCTCTTTGACTTGCCTTGTGAAGGAAGACGTGAGTGAATCACAGCTTATTCCCTCAACCTTTGGTAGAGCCTCTCTGGCACGAGGCATGGTAGAGCAGCGAGGTCAATGCCATGCTTTCCTCTTTTGCTCCCCGTCTGGATGGTTGAAGATCACAAAGCGATTAACAGCATGGGTTCTGGAAATAGGTCTGACTCCAGTTGTGACTTCTGACCTCGGGCGACTTACTTCACTTCTCCGAGCCTCAGTGATCTCATATGAAAATCTTCACACGGTCTCTGTGAGTATTAAACAACGAACGTGCCTACCCGCAGCACAGGCTCACTGACTACAGTGCCTTCCCTTCCCTGTGGTGCAAAATGCTTGCCAGGAGGAAGCCAGATGTTTGTAACTTTGTTGATTTCTGCCTGGCATACAACGTAACCACTCAGGTTTTTGTCTTATTTGGTTCCTGCCCTTATTTCTCGGGGTATAGAATTCTCTATTCAAGCAGTGAGCCTGCATCAGGTCCGGGTCATTCAAGGGGCCACTTATAGGCCTCCCAGGAACTGGAGTCCCAGCTGTCGCTGCCTTTGTCAAGACAGCAGCCCAGCAAGCCGGAGGCTCGCTCTCTATGTGTGCTGTTTTCTGTTTCCATTTCTTGTTTGCAGAAATGACGATCCCTTTCTGAGCCCAGCCAATGGCTTGTTTCCTCATACCTTGTGCATCACTGCCTTGTATATGCAGGAAGTGGGATTACTGAAGCTGGGACTCCGTGCCCATCTTGAACAGAAGACTCACCTGCATCGTCAACCTCACTTCACCTCCGTCAGTGCCTGTTCTTCACCCAGACACCTGTTCCAGGGCTGCTTGGGTCTCCTCCTGCCTCGGGCACAAGCACAGGCTTTATTCTCCACCTCAGATGCTCTTACCCACCCCACCCCCAACCTACAGCATTGCCTTATATGGTTGATATTCACCACCTTCATATCTGAGCATCACTCACTCCTCGACTGTGGTGGACACAGTCGGCACTCAGAACAGATTCCCTTGAGCCCTTCCATGGTGTCCATGTGTCTCTCCCCAGCCTGGGTGAGCTCTTCTATCCACGGCTCATGCCTGGGACTCCTCTTCAGAGGATAACCATCAAGCTACTGGAGCACTTTGTCCCCCAAGAGCCAGTGTGCCTGGGAATTGACATCCCCATGGACCTGTGTGAAAGCCCAGCCCCTCTCCTTGGGCAGCACAAACTCCAGCCACAGCTAACACTCCGGAGTCCCTGGCGGGATCGGGCACAGCCATCCTCTGGGAGACTTTACCTGACGGCCCCGTGGGTGGCTCCCTCTCCCTCCCTGTCCTATTTCTCTCATCCTTGCTGATTTCTCCAGGGACCACCACCCTAATAAATCACTCTCTTCACAGTCAGTAGTTAGATATTCATAAGAAATAAATGCTAGTTTATTTCAGTGCTCATTTCCGAACTGTAAGTTCCATGAGGCAGTAATCAGCATTTGAACAGCAGCGAGTGTGGGTCCTGGCATCTACTTAATACATATTCAATAAATTAATGAACAAACTCAAGAGAGAGTGAGTGAAATCACGAAGGTATGTATGCAGTTGGGCTACAGCAGAGTGTTAGAGTCCGGCCCCCCTCCAAAGCTTTCAACCCTTACGGCCAGCCCATAGAAGCTTGTTGAAACACATAAATACCCTTCAATATCAAGGGGACATCACAAATACTCAAGCCTTCCTCTCTCTTGGTTTATGATAAGTCTGGCTGAACCCTCAATGCATCTAATTCCCCATTACTTACTTGTTCTTTATGACCTCCATATACATTGTGTGAGTTTGTGTGTGTTTATTTATATAAATTCTTATCATTCAGGTTCATAAAATATCCTTTATGAGAGAACCTATCCATGGCTGACCCAGATGCACAAGAGGAAATGTTTCATTTCTCAAGAAAAGCCTTCTGTGCCTCCTGACACCTCCCTCCTCCATGTGCTTTACCCGTGGGACCTAATGGTTCTAAAAACCGAAGCAGCTGCTTGGCTCATAATTTACTGACCTACTGTGTGCGTAACAAGTGGGACAGAGCTATGATCAGGTGGGATTATTTTTGTTGCTATCAGATATTGAATCCTGCCCTTGGGGAAAGCTTCAAGGATGATTTTCTGACACTCAAGATTGTGTGTGTACCTGTCTGTCAATGAAAAGAGAGGAACGTGGGGAGAAACTCAAGTAGGTGCATTTCATAGTCTTTGCTAATCACACACAAAACATATTTTCTTCTCTAGCAAAGCCCAGCTGGTTGCTTCAACACTGTCTGAAAAAAAAAAAAAAATGTTGTGGTTTATATTAAATCCCGACTTCAAGGTCAAAAAAGCCTGAACCTACAAAAGACTGGGCTTGAGAGACAAAGCTGTTGAAGACTGAGCAAAGGGTGATGGAGTTAGTCGTAAAACTATGCTTAGCACATTACTTCTTCATACCTTTTTAAAATAAGTATTAAGTGGTTTTAATGAGATCATTATTCCTCTGAACAGATTCACGTGGCAATGCTCTTGCCATATCCCTTCTGATGTTTATAAACAACAAACTGTAAAGAGTGCTCGCCAACATTTGGTGGGGGGTATGGACTCTTTAGAAATCTAATGAAAGCTGTGAACCCCCCTCCCCAGAAAACAAAATCACATCCACAATTTTGCATACACTTTCCAGGGGTTCACTGACCATCTGAAAGTTATGCATGAGTCCCGCATTAAGAAGCCCTTCCCTACAGGAAATATAACATGGAGCCATGATTTAAAGGAAATTGTGGTGTTTTAACTCTTTAAAAGTCCTTAGAAATAACTTAGTCCTCACTCTCATTTTCTAGATGCGGGCAGAGGTCAGGAGACAGTAATACTTGCCGAAAGCCACGCAACAAATTCGTGACAGAGTTAGGGATTTGGACGGTAACGACGTCCACTTCATCAGAAGCTGACCCTGAACAATGATTGGTGGGAAGGTGACGTAAGAAGGAGGTGATCCCAGGGGTATCAGAAGGGAGTGGAGGTGGCAGGAAAGAGAAGAGGAGGGGGTCAAGCGGGGTGCCCTCTCAGGCAAACACCTGTGGAGGGATTCCACAGGGACCTGGAGTTAAGTCCCACCCGAAGAGCGGGTTGGCAGCTTCCATATCTGCACACCCTTCACCGTTAGTTGAGAGGGATGGCGAAGTGAACTCCCAGAAACCAGTCGCCCAAAGGCAGTCCTCCAAAAAAACACACAAACAAAAGAACAGCAGACGTTGGTCAAAGGGGACTTTCCAAGCTGCCAGGTAGAAGGCAGCTGATGTGACAGACCCAACCCTTTCTGACCCCCTTGCTGTTGCCCCAAAAAAGAGATGCGTGTAGACTTTTCGGTGAATGACTCAGTGCTCACTATTCCAAGACAAAAGATTAATGGACGTGTGATATTTACGTTCAGTTCTAGTCAGAAGGCGTGATGAGTGTTCCCAGACCTCTACCTCCAAGCCTTGTGCACAGCAGAACCAACGACAAGAAGAAAGGTCATGTGGCATCTTCATCCTGGAGTCATCACAAGGCACAGTGTTCTGGGGATTCCATCCTGTCCCAATTTGTAAAGCCACCATAAACCGTCCCGAGTCCTGCCCCAACCTTACACACACCTCCTACGAGCACCAGGCAGCTTGGCTTGGTTTCTGCAGAGCATTTCATTTTACAGGGTTGAAATTCCCCCTTTCCTCCTGAGTACCACAGAACTGCCTTGCAGGAGTGACACGTGCTCCCTAGTGTTGAAAAGTCTCCCCCGAGCCAACAGAAATGGGCTTTGCTTTAATTATACAGCAAAATCCCAAAGACTGAGGCCACACGTTGGCATCCCTGCTCGGAGTTTAAAAAATGCCGGGAAGAAAGAACAACAGTCACTGACAGACAGCTTCCCTGATTTATGCCCCTGAATCCAACGTGGGACCAAGCGGAGAAGCCGAACACGCTACCGAACAAGCCACACGGGATGCTCATGGCTAGGCAGCCCGCCTCCTGCTTCCCCAGCCCAGCAGCCCTGGTCCAGGCACACCTGAGCTGAAGCTGGCTCTTTTCTCCACTGTACTGTTTCCCCATCTTCCTACCTGCCTTCGAGTCTCTGACAAATGCAGATAATGGTGGCCAACTCCATTGCTATTGAAAGCTCTGAATAAATAGGCTTTACTTGTTCTCATTCAGCTAGTTTTTGTTTATTTCCACATAGTTCACAGAGAAATACAAACCACCAATAAATGTGGGAGGGGAAAAGCTTAACTAACTAATTCTAAAAGAAATGCAAATTGAAACAACAATGAAATATATTTTTTGGCTTGATTTGGAGGGCGGTTTGAAAATATTTAAGCCAAAGATAAAAACGTGCATGCCCTTGAACCTGGTCATTCCTATCCTAGCAATTCATTTTTGCAGCGATTGTGTCATAAATGCACAGTTATGTACAAAGATGTCCACTGTTTAAATATTTGTACAGGCTAACTCTCTGAAAGGGGAATGGATAATATATGAGACATTCATACAATGGAATTCTGTGAGACCATCCAAAGAATAGAATGTTGGTGACAGGAAGAGTGCAGGGATAGATGAGAGAGTGGAAAAGGCAAAACAAGATGCTCGAGTGTCATTTTTAAATACACGTGTGCGCCCAGGTACAGCTCTCTGGCTGTTTCACACAATGAAATCGTGGTTCATCCCAGAAGTGGGGCTGGAGAATGGGAGAGGGGCTGTCACCTGATACACTTCTCATTGTTCACAGTTGTATGATGATCATGTATTACCTTGGTAATGAAAACGTTAAAATAAAAAGAATCAGCTGGGGAACGCGGTGGTTCGCAGGAAATGTGGTCCTGAGAATGTGTTATTCACTCCATCACCTATTTTCTCACTTCTCCCCTTATTGTGGCTGAGCTATGCAGGATGAAGCATGGGCACTGATAATAGCTTTGATTCCGGGAACAATAGCCAAGATAATGAGGAACCCACTTCATTGACAATGCTTCCACGCTGCGTCAGAGGCAAGACAAACATCGCACAGGTGCTGAAACAACCATGGCTCATTTATCTGCCATTGTCCAGAAAGGAGCCCATCCGCACTGGTGAATTTTCCAAAATAATAGGAGCTCACCATCTGTTTCAAGGGCCCACTTTAAATAAAAAAATAAATAAATAAATAAAAAAGATGTAACCATTTTTGAGGGAACACTTTCCTAAATGGATTTCAGAACCTCCTCCTTCTCCAAGAAAATACAGTGATCATAATACAAGCAATTTCTGATAACTTGGAGTGCAGCTCTGGCTATAGTTCTGAGTACAGTTCTGGAGTTGTGACTTATTTCAGCCCCCCATCTGGGGAAGTTTGCCTCGACTTTGCATCTTCCCCAATCTTGGTGGTTTTGAATTCCTTTCTAATTTGCAAATTTCTGCCAAGTCTCTCACTTTGGCCATCCTTTATAGATAATATACCTATTGGCTCTTGCCCTGTCTCCTGAATACTGTTCATCCCTCATTTCATTTGACGCTCCATCTCAAAGTGGAGCCCGAGTACAGCACTGGGTAAACATGGTTCCCTGGGAGGTGGTCCCCAGAAGCAGAGTGAGGGTGTGTGGAAGGAGGGAGGGAAAAGAGAGCAGCAGGAGGCATGGGCAATGGGAACTCGGTATCTCATCAGGACCCTTGGAGACACAGTGGGGAACACACCTTATTACTGTCCTACTGAGAGTATTTATTCACCAACTAGTATCCTTCTTGTGTCCCCTGTTTGAGGATTCTTGCAGCTGGGAGGGTGGAGGTCAGATCTTTAGCACTGTAGGTCTGCATCTTAGCTGGGCCAGACAATGCCCTCAGACAGAAAGACACAGGAACAGGCTAAAGTGAAAGGATCAGAGCACCAAAAGAGTTGGCCACACCCTCACACCACCCCCACGGAGCCAGCAGTGGGATCCTATTTCACAGATGAGGGAACTGAGTCTATGAGAGTTTAAACTACCTGCCCAGGGTCACTCAGTCAGCCAATGACGGCATTAGGAGCCTAATCCAGGTTGAAGTGGCCCCAAGGTCTCCCTCAGCTGTCACAAACGGCTGCTGTGCTCCCACAGGCCACTGGGGACACTTCCAGATTGTTGCTATCTGAGAAATCAGCTGATTAAGAAGTACAAACTAGTTTGTATAAAATAAGCTACAAGGATCTATTGTACAACACAAGGAATAGAACCAATATCTTATAATAACTAGAGTGGAGTATAACCTTTAAAAATTGTGAATCACTACTGTATTGTATACCTGTAACCCCCTCCCTCCTTCCCTCTCCCCACTGGTAACCACTAGTGTGTTCTCTGTATTTGTGAGTTTGTTCCGTTTTTGTTATATTCACTAGTTTGTTGTGTTTCTTAGATTCCACAAAGAAATTATATCATATAGTATTTGTCTTTCTCTGACTTATTTCACTTAGCATAATGCCCTCCAAGTGCATCCATGTTGCTGCAAATGGCAAAATTTCATTCTATTTATGGCTGAGTAATATTCCATTGTGTGTGTGTGTGTGTGTGTGTGTGTGTGTGTGTGTGTGTGTGTATACATGCCACATCTTTATTCATTCATCCGTCAACTGGCACTGAGGTTGGTTCCATATCTTGGCAATTGTGATAATGTTGCTATGAACATTGAGGTGCATGTACCTTTTCAAATTAGTGTTTTCATTTTTTTCAGGTATATTCCCAGGAGTGGAATTGCTGGATCATACAGTAGTTCTACTTTTAGTTTTTGTTTGTTTGTTTGTTTGCTTGCTTGCGGTACTCGGGCCTCTCACTGTTGTGGCCTCTCCCGTTGCGGAGCACAGGCTCTGGACACACAGGCTCAGTGGCCATGGCTCACGGGCCCAGCCACTCCGCGGCATGTAGGATCCTCCCAGACCAGGGCACGAACCCGTGTCCCCTGCATCGGCAGGTGGACTCTCAACCACTGCGCCACCAGGGCAGCCCTATTTTTAGTTTTTTGAGAAACCTCCATACTGTTTTCCACAGTGGTTGCACCAATTTATATTCCCACCAACAGTGTATCAGGGCTCCTTTTTCTCCACTTCCTTGAAGGGTTTTTACTTTTTTGTATGGATTATTTTTACTTAAAAGTACCATTTTTGGCAATACATTATTAAAGCCATTTTTCTTTTTTTTTTTTTTTTGGTAGAAAACTCTTCAAAGATTATAATACTAAGCAGGTGCATCTTTCTTCTTACTTCTAGAGGCGCTTATCTTCCTTTCTAACTTGAAATTTGTTGGTTTGAGTGGGAAACAGACGTAGATCCAAGGATGTTATTATCCTAATAAAATCTCAGTGTCTGAATATATCCACACCACCATTAAACAATTACTAAAATGCCTTGTGAAGAGAGGGTCAAGGGATTTTACATTACGTCTATTTATTCTTTGAAGTGCCTCCTACCCTGAGATGTTCCCTTCCCTTGAGTCTGGGCCAGCTTGTGACTGATTCAATCTAAAGAATACAGTGGAAATGGCGATGCGTGACTTCCAGGCTCAGAAAAGGCCAAGCAGCTTCCCCCGTTTCTCTGGGGAGTTCACTTTGGGAGCCCTGCATGGCTGAGCTGCGAGGAAGCCCTGACTCTGTGGGGTAGCCCCTGTAGGTGCTTTGATCGAAAATCCCAGCTGACATTCCAACCCCGCATCAACTCCCAAACCTGTGAGCAATGAGGCCTCTAGATGATTCCCACCCCCACAGCTGTGAGGTCACCCTTGGCCATTATGTCTTTGCAGGTAGAACTCCAGACATCGTAGAGCAGAGACGGGACATACCCACTATGCCTTGGTTGTGGGCGTAATAAAATTATCTCATGACACTCAGTTTGGGCGTGGTTTGTTATACAGAAACAGCAACCAAGACAGAGGGCCAGTAGGAGGACTGGTAAACAGATATTCCTAGAAGTGCTGAGAGGGATAGGGCTGAGCCTGGGGTTGAGGGAGGTGAGGGAAGGTATACCAGCAAGCTAATTAATTCATAGGTAGCTGAAGAACCCCCAGACACAGACTGTGTATCTGCTATTCTGTGACCACCCCATTCCTTCCCTAGGCCACTTTCTGTGCTGGACAACACTCCAGGTACTTTAAGTAAAAATACATTTAATAAAGGGACTTTGGTGCCTACAAAATCTTGGGAGGAGCTGGAGGCACAGGAGTCAGGGGTGCTGCTGCACCAAACCACTGCAGCAGCAAGTCAGGAAACTATGTTGGCTCTACCCTCACAAGTGCCACCAGGACGGCCCCCTTAGATCCATCACTGCAAACACAGAGGCCAATCAGAGGCTGCCCGTCAGCCACCACCTGTGCAGAAAGGTGGCCTCTACTTCCCTTCCATCCTCCAAACTCTGCATGAACACATTTGACTGGTAATACCTGAGTCTAGGATCCTAGCTGCAAGGGAGCCGGGAAAGGCAAGGGAGTCTACTATTTATACTTCTAGTTTCTATAATACGGTGGAAGGTGGGACATAGAATTAGACTAAAGTCAAAAATTTGGAGGAAGGGAGTTCCTTCTCCTCTTGGAGGTGGGAGGAGGACAAGATTAATTCAGGTCTTCCGTTTTCATATCTACAAATTGAAACCCTTTGTTCCAAATCTCCTTTGGAAAATAAGCAAATTTTCATTTTAGAGGAGATGGAGGTAACACAGGGCATGAAGATCGGTCAATCTGTGTTGTGAGAGCACAGGCAGAACCAGAACTGGGTGAGATAGCTGGGCTGAAATGGAGACTGGGGACCCCAGCTGAGAGGAGGACTCAGCACTGGAGGGGGCAGGCCAGTGCTGACCTCCATCATCACCATCACACCTGTGAAGTCAGCCACTCCTGAACAGGCCACATGTCTTCTCACTGTACCAGCAAATTCCAAGCTCTGGGAAATTATAGTGCACCTTCAGGACTGGATAGAGCCAGAGGGGACCAGTACTTGTGACTCCTCACATCTTGGCTGTCATGCCTTCTCTCTGAGCCTCAATTCCGTTATCAATAAATAGGGGATAATAGCTTATAGACTCATTATATTAGAGAAAACCCATGTGAAACTACATATCAGATCACCCTCTATCTTCTCTAATAGGGTGCCTTCCTGACATGAGGCAATAACTGGTTGAAATTTCAAAATCTGGGTTGTACATAAGACATATGACAAAAGAGTTTCTCTTCTTGTTATGTATTTCTCTACTTCTTGCACACTAGTTGTAGCACTGCAGTGCCTTTTCTCTTTTCAGTCCTACCCATGGTTCTTTCTCCAGAAACACCAGCATGTGCTTGCAGAATCTCTCCTTTGAAGACAGCAGGAAGGAGCTGAACACATAAATGCGTCAGTAACTTTCCATTTGCTCCTCCACGAGTGTGTCTGAGGGCCCAGATCATTTCCTCCAAAGCGTCTCTAACTCCCCAGCAGCTGGTGCTTGTTCTAACTCCATTATCCACCTGGATGGGCACCCATGATACTCTTCCCTCTTCAACTACTTAATCAGCCATTGTGTCCAAGGGGGCACCCCCCACTGGACTTACAACTCACCATGGCAGTAAGAGTTGTTCTCATCAACACCTTCCAAACTCCAGGCTCTTACAAAAACATGAGGACTCTTCAGTGGCTGTTGACTTGAATGTGATAATAATTGGCTCATGGTGAGACCACATCAGTGTCCCTTACGTTGTCCTAAAAGGAGAGACATATTTTCTCTTTGTACAGCAGGGTTCTTGCATGAGGTTGGCACGCCTGCAGTTTATGCCTTGTGAAAACCCCTTGGCAGGCTCGGATGAGATGCAGTCCTCCCCTGCCAGATCTTCGTGGCTTCATGAGACACTTAGAGCTCGATCTTGGTCCCCTGAGTTCTCTCCAAACTTCGGGTTTTCTCCCCAACTCAGTCCCATACTAGAATATGGGCAAAACTTTCAGACAGAGTTGTACCTGGGCGAAGGGGTAATCACAGCCTCCTTTTCTCCACCATGGCTCTCTTGCCAAGCATCAGGTCTTCAGTGACTTTGAGTGAAGCCATTTACCCAACTGTCTTTGTTTGGGTTCTTCCAAAAGCCAACCCAGGAACAAGAACTTAGGAACAAGTAACTTACCTGGGAGGCAATTCCAAGAAATACTGTGAGGAAGCAAAGAAGGGAGGGAGGGGAAAGCACCAATTCAGGGTATTCATGAGGAGGCTAATGCTGTGAGCAATGGGGGTTCAGTCCCGGGGTGATCTCTGGGAGCCTGTCTCCAACACACACTTCAGAGCTGTCCTTTCCAACAGAGGAAGCCGCGGCACTTTTTCATCAACCTCCATCTACCATTGGTGGGTGCTGCTCCTGGGAGCATTCACTCCCCAGCACTTCCAGCCTGGCCATCTGGTAGCCAAGAATGTCCTATGACCAGACATCATCCTCAGGAAGAGAGAAACTCAGGTGTTTGAAGTAGAAAGCCATCCACCTGTACAGGAAGAGTTTACTCAGGATACAGGTGATTTCTGTTGTGGGCCAGTGGGATTCGACATCACATGCTATACAAACCAACAGCCAACACTGAGATAACCATTCACTTTGCCTCTCAGATGACCCTTCTGATAACTGAATGGTTTGATTGTGAAAGATTGGATGCGTCAATGTGTAGCCTTAGACCCTGGAAACAGCAGCAGATGTTACTCTCAGAACAGAACAGCTAGAAAACCTAGAACATAATGCAAAGTCAAAAGGAATCGGCCACCCACTGGAGAGCTGGGAGGCCACATGAATCAAAGACCAAGGTAAAAGAGTAAGACACAAAGCAGATGGGAGTGAAGGTGTATCCAGCACCCAAAGATCAGGACGACATTGGGGAAGAAACATGCAGGTGGAGAAGAAAATTGCCTGAATTTTTAATTTTTATTAAACTGTCTCCTCCTGCTGAAAAGCATAA
>NW_006781263.1:1628843-1633007 GCF_000442215.2 Lipotes vexillifer
TTCTTAAAAAATAAGGAGGGCTTTGTATGCTTGTTTCAGAAGCAGCCCTACAGTGAAGGGGGAAGTGCTTCTCTTGGTCCTCAGCAGCTCTGCAGGGAGGCAGAATAAAAGAAGGGAAAAGCCACATTTCTGAGGCCTGGGGGAAGATGGAAAGATGGGAGGGGAGAGCCGGCCTAGCCCTGAGGGCAGTGCCTTTGAGAGTCGCATTGCTGGAAACAAGTTTCCAGAATAGGCAGGAGAGAATGGGTCACTGGCACAGAGGGAGAAATTTACTGTGAAGTCTGTTCTAGAAATATCGATACAAAGCTACTTGTCTCCCTTTCTCTTGCATTTTCTCCCAACACAGCCCCTGCTTAGGAGAAGGAGCCAGGTGGCCATGTCTACTCCACCTGGTCTTCCAGCCCAGACCCAGATGGCTGGTGCAGGGTGCATCATTCTGTTGGCTGTTGGATCCAATCAGATTTTCTTCCGCAGGAATTGGAACTAAGAGACTCAGACAGTCCAGTTAGGGAATGACTGGGCTGAGAATTATAAAATCATGACAGTAATGTGGGCACATACAACAGGAAAGCGGGCAGATGTATACTAGGAATTAGAGACAAGAATGACATCAGTGAAAATGGTGGAGTGAGGACCTCTGAAAATTCAGCCCTCCATTAAAGCAGTGGAAAATGGCCCAAAATGGTCAGAATCAACTTTTTCAGAACTCTGAAAATTAACCAAATGCTTCTAGCATCCTTGGGAGCATTTAGAAATGTGGCTGAAACTTGGTAAGAACAGAAAGCTTGTGGCATTTTTAGTACTTTAGTCCAATTCCCTGCTCTCAATGGTAGCCTTGAAAACTAAAAGAGGGAGCAGAATGGGCCTCAGTTCCAAATAACTGTCATCATTTGTTTCAGTGTTTCACTGGAAGACCCCACTCAAGAGACTTGTCTTTGTTTGACCTCCCTTGAACTCACCCAGTGATGAAACACCTCTGAGAGGGAAGCAGAGGAGGGTAGCATTTGCCAGATGTTTTAACCTCACAGCTGACTACTGGATGACAATGGAGACAAACAATAGATTAACCAAAAAACTTAGAGAAAAAATGAGGACCCACTTAAGCGAACATTTTGTTCAACACTCTGGGACCAGCTGAATCTTTGCGTTTCATCCACGGTGTCCTCAGCCGAGACACAAGCTCCCCAGATGCCCATCTTCTCATTCCCATGACGCTCCAGGCTTCCCAAGCCCACAGCCACTGTCCACTGACAGCTTCCCTGGACCCCTTAAACGCCCATTCGATTTTAAGGAAACTCTCCTATAACCTCAGTCTCCCCCAGAGAAACTCTGACTCCCGCCCCAAGGCAGCCCCACCTCCCGCCTGAACAGATAACTGCTTTTCCTCCAAAGATACCACCTGCCACCAAGCTTTCCCCCAGCATCCACAGGCTGGGACCTGGGAGGTGGCTGGGGCTTTACCCAGCTCCCTGCTGCCATTTCCAAGTGGCTTTGCTTTTACTCTTATGTAAAACTCTTTAGCCGATGACATTATTGTTTCCCTAAGGGACTTAAGAGAACCACTTGAAAAATTAAAACAAACAATACAAAAATTCAGCAAAGGAGTGCGATACAAAATTGATAATACATAGAAACCAACAACTTTCATAAATACAAATACCAACCAGATCAAAGACATGACAGCAGGCCCTGCTTGTGAAAACATCAGTGCATGTGAAGCACTTACACGGGAATTGTGCGTGGCCTATATGAAGAAAACCCTGAAATATCACTGCAGAAAACTTAAAGAAAGACACACCATGTCATTGGGCAGGAAATGTCAATATTATGAAGATGTCGTTTCTGTTCAAATTAATTTAGAAATTTAACACAAAGCAAATCAAAATATTCAGGTTTTAAAAACTGGATTATCCTGCTAATTCTTAAGTTTACAAGGAAAGACAGCTTTAAAATTGGAAGAATCTTACAAAGTACTGTATTAGTGGGGGATTAGAGCCAAAGATGATATCTTATGAAGCCTCAGTGATTAAAGTTGTGTGGTACTGGCACACAGACCAATAGAACAGAATATAAAATCTAGTAATAGACTCCAAAATGTAAAAGAAAGAGACATATGGTAAGGGAGGCATTTCAAATCAGTGGAGAATAGGCAGACTATTCTATAGCTGGGCTATCCAAGTAGCCATCTGAAAATACATAAAGCGTAATCCATCCCTCACCTTGCATACAACAGAATTCATTCCAAATGGGTCAAAGATTTAAATGTTTTGAAAAATCTTTTAACTTCAAATACTAAAAAAAACACAAGAGGATTTTTAAAATAAACTTAGAAGAGATGAGACATTTCTAATGGTGACTCAACATCCAGATGCTATAAAGGAAAAGACTGAAATGACCATAATGAAAAACGTCTGCATGACAAAATAAGTCAAAAGGGAAAAAAATATTTGCGGCTCATGTTGGGGCTTAAACTTTGAAAAGTGGTCGAGAAAATGTGACTAATGCACCTGGAACTTTTTCTGTGTCTGTAGCCATGACATTGGGTAAAAACTTGAGGAGGTATTCTTCCATCGTTCAAAAACTATTATCTGACTCAGAAAGAAGTCGCTCATGTCCCTGACGAATGAGCAAAGTCCCAACATAAGTTGTTTCACTTTCATCTTGAATTACCCTCACATATCAACACTTTAATCCACAGCAACCCACTGATGGTGGTACCAATGGCAGTGGGGTCATTGACCGTAAGTCACAGAGTGAGCTGGAGTTTTTAACAAGCACATTTGAGACCCGCCCCCCTCCACCGGGAGCCCCAGGGAGAGTGGTGCCACTAAAGACACAGGCCTAACGAGCTGCTTTAATTGGCTGCTAACGTCAGTGTGACCTCATTTGTACCTACAGACTCTGAGACCTAGGGACATCCGGGTTACAATTAATGATGGATTGAGGGTGATATTTTGCATCACAAATACCAAACTAGCTTGAAATGCATACCAGTAGGAGGGTGAGGCTGTTTTCAGAGCGGATGAGACCAGCTGAGGGACCCACAGTCCCATGGTGCTGACAAGGTGTTATGGGAAGAGCAGTGCAATACAACACGAACCTGAAGGCTTGGGTCCTGCCTCAGAAGTTACTAGCCTTGTGATCAGGACAGTTGTTGAACTTTGGATTTGTCTTCAGCAAAACAGGCTCATGCAGTAGATGAGATCCCGGCTCTGGCCCAGCCCACCCATCCTCAGCGCTGTAGGAAGTGGGGACCAGCCCTCAGCTATGGTTCTGCCTCACCTGGGAAGTTACAGCCCCCTTTCGCCCATCCCACGCAGCCCCCGCTATGACAGACTGCCATAGAAAAGGCTGGATTCCTGGCCCCAAGGGGGCAACTGTGCAGCCTAGCTCGTGTTTGAATATCCCATCGCTACCACATGGATCAGGCTACCGCTGGGGCCACGTCCTTGGGGCCTCCTCCCTCTGCCCCATCCTGCTTCACCTCCTCCCTCAACAATTCACGTGCGCCAGCATCCCTGGGCTCCGCTTCTGGAGGACCCAGTTTAAAAGAGAGTTTTCCTTCCTGGTCTGTCAGTTTTACAGGGTTGCCATTGTTTGAGACCAGCTAGCAAGACCAGGTTGAACTGAGTCCTGCTGTGAGCCGTGGCGACTTTTGCGGGGGGCCGGGGGCCGCAGGGCTGGGCAGGGCGGGGCCAGGCAGGGTATTGAAAGGGCAGTGGGGCTCAGTCATCCCAAGTAAAGAGGGGTTGTTGCCAAGGAAAGAAGTCAAGAGTGGACACAAGCCAGCTCTAGTCGGAGGTGAGGCTGTGACACGTCCAAGTTACAAGAGCCCGAGAGGGTGGCACAAAAGCCTCCAAGAGGGTAGCTCAGCTGAGGCATGAACCAGGCGGTTGATTGGTGGTCAGGCTGGGCCAGACCATCAAAAAGAGCAGCCGCATAGCACAGGGAGATCAGCTTGGTGCTTTGCCACCACCTAGAGGGGTGGGATAAGGAGGGTGGGAAGGAGACCCAAGAAGGAAGGGATATGGGGATATACGTATGCATATAGCTGATTCACTTTGCTATACAGCAGAAACTAACACACCACTGGAAGGCAACTATATTCCAACAAAGGTGTTAAAAAAAAAAAAAGAACAATTGGGATAGAATCAAATAAGGCAG
>NW_006781263.1:1633110-1634077 GCF_000442215.2 Lipotes vexillifer
CAGCAGGAAAACAACCTGAAAACTGAAGTTCTGTGGCATCATTTCCGTTCGAGTAAGTGGGTCTCACGGGTGAGCTGTGGTCTAGACCACACACCACCATTCTGAAAGCAAGACAAGGAAACCTCCTCTGAGGTCCTCCAGCTCTGAGCCTGTAGGACTACGTGTGGGTAAAATTATGTCACGAAATATCAATACTTGGGGGAAACTGAGATGCCTTTTGGTGGCATTTAAGATAAGCCAAGAAATATCAAACTTGTAGGATGCAGCTAAAGGCTTTAATTCATAAATTATAAAAGAAGAAAGGGTGAAACTCCATGATTTAAGCTACCACGTCTAGAAGCCAGAAGAACCACAAAGTACAGGAAAAGAAATAAAAGAGCAGTAATCAATGAAACAGGAAATAAATGTACAGTAGAGAAAATCCATAAAGCCAAAAGTGGGCTATTTGAAGACTGATTAAATTCATTAACCTTGAGCAAAACTGATCAAGAAAAAGAGAAGTAAAGAAGAATTGCCACCATCAGGAAGTTAGACAACGGAATTCCCTGGCAGTCCAGTGGTTAAGTTCACTGGTTGGGGAACTAAGATGCTGCATGCTGCACAGTGTGGCCAAAAAAAAAAAAAAAAAGGAAGTTAGACTGTGTTAAATGCTCTTGGCAGGGGAGCTGCCTTAGAGAGACATTTCAGGCAGGTCAGTGGTCAGGAGCCCAGAGGCGACCTGTCATCCCACCAGCCTCCTGGTGACTGGTGACTATTCATGGCAAATTCTCCACCTTAGAGTTCCGACATCACACCTGAATCAGTTTTATATATAAACACATGCCTTCCAAGGTTGAGATTAAAGATGCAAAATAAAGATTAGGTCTAAAACCAACACTGGGCTACCTTAGGTTGGGGTCCCCCGAGGCAAGGCTTTTAGTGGGTTGGGAGGAAGCCCCAAGTAGTGCTGGCGGAGGAATTGGGCGGG
>NW_006781263.1:1634283-1638221 GCF_000442215.2 Lipotes vexillifer
GGTGGAGAGGTCTGGCAGTGTCTGCTTCCTCTCCACCTGGGGAATCTTGCCGCCCAGCTCTAAGGCCCCTTGGGCTGGACCACTGACAACGCAGCATCACAGGGGCGAGAGGCCACGTGGAGCAGCAGGGCGGTGGAGCCGGGCAGGAGTGAAACCCGCTGGACCTTCCAGCTCAGCAGAGCGCAGCCCCGTGAGAACCCCAGCCAACCCGCCTGCAGCTGCAGAACCACCAGTTGAGTCCACACATTCCCGAGCCCAGAATCGGGAGAAATAGTGCCTAAGTGTTGTCGGAAGCCCTGGCGTTTGGAGGCGGTGTGCTTGTACAGAGATCGCTGGCAAAAGGATTCAGCTCCAGATGCACGGATGAGCAGGTCCTGTCTGGGCACCTGGTATCAGTACATCGGGGCCTCTGAGAGGTGGTAGAATTCGACCGGGAGTGGTCTGACTTGAGAGGTGTTTATTCACTAACAGCCATCATCCTGGGTGAAGGGCTGCTCCTTAGGGTGTGAACTCCATCCCCGCATGAGAGCAGTGCTGCGCCCACAGCCAGAGAGGCCGGTGCTTGTCGGAGGAAGCTGTCACATGCACAGGAAAGGTGACGCCCGGGGCTCTGAGCAGGGCAGCAGTAGCCACTGGCCACGTGTTCCAACCCCAGTGTGCAGCTCCTAATGCTTTTCTCTGATCAAACCCACAACCGTATCAAATTTCTTGGTTTTTTCCCTTTCCTCCTGGCATAGTGTAGCATTTTGGTGGGGGGGGGGTATTGCTTCCCCTTTCATCATTCTAACTCCTCTTACCTTCTAAGTTCAGCTTGAACATTACCTCCTACTGGAAATTCTCAGTATCAGTTAAATCCCTTTCAGTTACACATTAAAACACACACACACACACACACACACACACACGCACGACTACAATAATGGGCTTGAACAGAAGAGAAATTATGACTCATTAAAGTGCCAGGCTCAGCTTGATCAAGGCTCAGTTGATGTCACCAGAACATAATTTCTCTTGGCCTCTGGATTCAGCCCTGCTCACCTCCATGTACTGACTTCATTCTCAGGCTCCAAATAATGGCAGATGGCTGCTACTGCTCTAACCTACTACCCTCTTCTCAGTTTCAAGGGAGAACAAAGAGCTTTTTTTCCCAGTAGCTCTTAAACAATTCCTGCAATTTGCTAGCATCAAACCAGCTTAGGTTACATGCTCATCTCTGAACCAATCAGTGTAGCCAGAGGAAGGAATATTCCACTGCCTTTGGCCTGGGTCATATGCTCTGGCCCTGGAGCCTGGGGCTTGGGCTTCACCTGAACCAATGGGTGATGGGATGGATTGGTCCACAGGTAAAACTCAGGGCTGCTGCCTAAACAGAGCAAGGGGATGCTGAGAGACTCAGGCAGAAACATCCTCTACTCCTTTCCTAGCCAGCTCACCTACACCCACCCAGCTTGAACTAAATGCCCTTCCACTGTGACCTTAGCATTCACCACACTGTGTGGTTATAGTTGATGACATGATTCTCTCCTCCAATGCCTTGTAAAAACCTTGGGGACAGAGACCATGATTGATGTGCTTTTGTATCTTCACACATCCCCCCCACCAGCATTACAAATTAATTAAGTACTCCATCAATGCTTGTGGAATGAATGAATAATCAGACTTAAAATACCATGTAGCCACTTATTTTAAGATAAGCACAAACACACAAAAACAAAGGCTAGTCTCTAGCTAATGTGTTGAGTTTTCGTTTGTTTTGCAAATTTTATTAAAATGTTAACACGTGTGGGACTTCCTTGGTGGCTCAGTGGTTAAGAATCCACCTGCCAATGCAGGGGACACAGGTTCAATCCCTGGTCCGGGAAGATCCCACATGCCGCAGAGCAACTAAGCCCATGCACCACAGCTACTGAGCCTGCGTGCCACAACTACTGAAGCCCGTGTACCTAGAGCCCATGCTCTGCAACAAGAGAAGCCACCACAATGAGAAGGCCGAGCACCACAATGAAGAGTAGCCCCTGCTTGCCGCAACTAAAGGAAGCCGGTGCGCAGCTACAGAGACCCAAAGCAGCCAAAAATTAATTAATTAATTAATTTTAAAATATATATAACACGTGTAAAAATGCATCCATCATAATCAATCAATGAATTTTCACAAACTGAGCACACTTACATAACCAGAAGCCAGATTGAGACAACATTACCAGACCCCAAAAGCTCCATTTACTCGCCATCCCAAGGATAGCTGCTCTTCTGAATTCTAGTATCATGCATTGATTTTGCTTGTTTCTGAGCTTTGTGGATTGTTCCTTCTCGTTGCTACACCATACAGTATTCCTTTATGGGAATATGCTATAATTTATTTACCCATTCAACTGGTGGTGGGTATTCAGGTAGTTTCCACTTTAGTGCTATTACAAATAGTGCTGCAACCAACATTCTAATAAGTGTCTTGTGGGTGAACATGTGGGCACGTTTCTGTGTGCACCTGGCAGTAGAATTGCTGTCATAAGGTAGGCATGTATTCGGCTTTAAGAAATGCTTTCACTTTTCCAAAATGGGGGTGCCAATTTCCAATACAGCCAGGAGTGTAAGTTTGATTGAGTTTTGCAGTTTTCATCTGTACACCGCATGAACACATTTTGGCTACCTTCCTAGAGTTATGTATACAATAGATGCTTGATAAATACTGAGTGGAAGAAGGAAGGAAAGAAGGAAGGAAGAAAAGAGGGAAGGGAGGAAGGACCACACTGAAGATCCCAGAAGAGCCACAGAATTTTCTGAAGCCGAACTTTCCCCTTCCTTGACTACAATGTGAATTAAACGATAGACTTTGTGGAGGATTTCATTCATAATCCCTTCAAAATGAGTTAGTCCCGCTATGTATTAAATGGATTATGCGTGAATCCCAAAACAAATCCAAATGCAATTAATGTTTTAATAAACCAGTTGCTAGTGTATGCAATACCCACAACTCGTCGGGAGGGATTGTATTATATTTATAAACATTAATTAGGTGTTTGTTATTGTCAAACTAAATTTAAAATAAATCCACAGCATCACTGGCCACTTGGGTAAAAAAGTCTCAGTGGTGACTGTAATTAGAAAATAGATGTAAGGGAATAGCATTAATTAGTTAGCTAATGGCGAGCTTTCCACTAATTGAAATGAGGAGCCCTTATCTTGCGGGATGATAAAATATCTTAGGTGTGCAAGAGAGTGAGCTCCTTTGGGTATTAATAATAAGCCAAAATATTTATTCAACACTTTCCTTAGGGTATTTTCCTACAAAGTCACAACAAAGTTGGTATTCATTGCCAAATAATATACAAAGTTATAAAAATAATTTTTTAACATTTTATTTTATTTTATTATTTTTTTATTTAACATCTTTATTGGAGTATAATTGCTTTACAGTGTTGTGTTAGTTTCTGCTGTATAACAAAGTGAATCAGCTCTTTGTATACTTATATCCCCACGTCCCCTCCCTCTTGTGTCTCCCTCCCTCCCTCCCTATCCCACCCCTCTAGGTGGTCACAAAGCACCGAGCTGATCTCCCTGTGCTATGCAGCTGCTTCCCACTAGCTATCTATTTTACGTTTGGTAGTGTATATATGTCAATGCTGCTCTCACTTCGTCCCAGCTTACCCTTCCCCCACCCCCATGTCCTCAAGTCCATTCTCTACATCTCCGTCTTTATTCCTGTCCTGCCCCTAGGTTCATCAGAACCAAAAAATTTTTTTAAATTTTAAATAAAGGAACAGGAGATGTTTGGCAGAATGAAAGGAAATCTGCTCTTGCCAAAACAGGGAACAGGTTCCTGATGTCCAGATTTAATTTTGGTCCTTGTCTTTCTAAAACGCCTCTGAGACAGGCGACTCTTATTTTCCTGGTTATTCTGCTTCTTTGGATACTCATTCTTTTTTTTTTTTTTTTTTTTT
>NW_006781263.1:1638231-1651584 GCF_000442215.2 Lipotes vexillifer
TCCCGGACCGGGGCACGAACCCGCGTCCCCTGCATCGGCAGGCGGACTCTGAACCACCGCGCCACCGGAGAAGCCCGGATACTCATTCTTGATTATGCTCATTGTCTCATCTCTCTCCCAACTCTCAAGCATTGTTGCTCCCCAGACGTCTAGCCCTTTCACCTTCTCGTATCACACGTTCTGGCCCATGACAGCCTCCTCTGAGCAGCGGCTTTAACCTCCACCTGCATGCAGAGTCTTGGGTCTGCATCCCAGGTCCTGAACCATCAGGCTCTGGCCTCAAACATCCCATCGTCTGCTCACGTTTCCTACTGGACCATCCCACAGGGACTTTGTAGCAGACATTATTTGCTGCTCTGCCCAGACGCCCTTGGATCCCTTGTATTATTTCTGGGTTTTCCTTCTCCAGTTTCTGTGTGGTTCTGACTCTGCCTGCCCGCACCCGGCTGCTAGAACTTTGCCTCCACACCCGGAGAGCTGTAGGCGGGACCAGGCTGAGGCTGGGACCTGACCTGGAGTCTCGCCCCTGCTTACCTACTCCCTTCACTGTCCTGCCTCTTCCTTCTCTCGCCCCTGGGAGCCCATCCTTAATGAGTCACGTGCACAGGAGTCCTCTTCTCAAGGTCCATTTCCAGCAAACCTGTCCTAAGACAGACACCCAGCAAAACGCACCCTCTCCCCGCAACGGAAACCATAGTTCCTCCTTTTATATTTCAATTCGTAATTGGTATCATTTCACTGTCGAGGTCAGAAAAGAAGATGTCGTATCCTTCCCCATTTATGTGCTACTTTCAGCCAAACAGAAATGCTCCCCAAATCCCCATGAGACAACTCCTCCATGTGTCTCGTCACCACGCCTCCCCCTCCATTTGTCTCAGGGACGCCTAACTGTCCTCTAAGACTTCATACTTTCCAGCCCTGATAGGCGGCAGCACAGTCACGACCACAGCCCATTCCTGCATTTCAGGGGGCCATGTGACCCGTTCTCAAATGTGGAAACAGAAGTGATGAGTCTCTTCCAGGCCAAGGTTTCCAAGAAGCAGGTGGGCCACTTCAATCCTCCCTTGCTCCCTCTGCCTCGGTGCAGAGGACCCTGAGGTCCTCAGGACTGTGGAGCTCCAGGAGGGAAAGGACCTGGAAAGCCCTCCAGCTGACCAGGACACACCCTGTCAAACTGTGACATGAGCAAGCAATAAGCTTTCCCGGTACAAAGCCCACTGAAATGTGGGGGGTTATTTGTTATGGCTGCCAGCGTGCCCTTGATTATTACACAAATCCTGTGGGGCTCATCTCTGCTATTATTGCATTAGCTCCTGACCTGGTCTCCATCCTCTAAATCCCTCACACATCTGCTCTTTACCTGTTCACCTGAATACAGCAACCTAGTGGAAATGAAAATCCTACCCCACACATCCTCTGCTCTTTAAAGCTCTTGAGCTGCCCCATGCTCTGTTAAGCACAGAATAAAGGTCAAGTTCCCTGGCATCATAAGAGAGCCCCATGACTTTTATTTCCTCTCCCACCAGTTTTGGCCTTGTAATTCCCTCTCGAGAAGTACCTGACTACTTATATCTCCATGAAAGCACCCTCTTTTACTCACACCTGCCCAGTCCTTCCTTGCATTTGTCTCATTGGTTCCTACCAGTCCTTTAAGACTTAGCTTGGACAAGAAGCCACCTCTGGACACCCCCCAGGCTGCACTAGAACCTTCCTCGGGGCCTTCTGTCCATGAGGCGAGGAACCACCCACTTCCTGATCCCTCTCCCTGCCCACCTGCGTCCTGAAGGCGGAGATCTCTGCTTTACATTCCAGAACCTATTCTGTCCCTCCTGCCAATCCAAAGGCTGTTGAACCGACTTTTCAAACTTATTCCTAAATTCTGAGATCGTTCCCGAGTTCAACAAATAGGCAAGGCATGTAGAGCAGAAAAAAGCCCCACATTTTGTCATCTACTTGATGTTACTGGGGTGCGTTGAGGAACGCTTTGGCAGTTATAGGGTGGAGATAATTGTAGAGTCATGATAGAGTGGATGATTTCTCTGAAGGAAGCAAGAGGGGTGGGGATGACAGCCAGAGGGAGAAGAGAAATTGAGAGCATGGGGGTGGAACTGTGGACCTCAGGTTAGAAACCCTGTTTTAGACCCAGAAGGAGATGTTATGGCTCAGTTGGTCCAGGCATTAATTGCATGCTGAGAGCTTGAAGGCCTGCATGGATTCGCCCCTGGCCCGAGTGCATTCACCTGTCAGTGGTCAGTCCAGACTAGAACCCTGATCACCGACACCCAGGCCTCCTTCAGCCTTTTTTCCTGCTGCCTTCAAGAGCTAAGCCTGGCCCAGATGAAGCCAGAAACCTCCATCCACTAGGAACAACTTTTTTTCTGGCAGAACCCTAGGGACCGAACAGGAAACGTGAGCTGGGGAGGAAAGTAAGTCTGAAACAGAACCATTCTTTTTCAGCCCTGTTGTGAAATTGAAAAATTGTATTCGTTCTGGGTTTGGCTGATTTCATGAGAAATCCCTCTATCTGTGGATCTTACAGAAATAAGCATTTAAAGAAAAATACGTCCGTTGGAAAGACTCGATAACTAGAGCTGTTGATTTCGCCTGGTTTGCTAGTGCAGGACGAGGGATGTGCTGCTTCGTGAAATGCAGCAGACGAGGAAATTTCTGTAGAGCCCCCTAAATCACTTAATGGCGTAAGGGATTCCCAGATGGCCTTATCAGCGGCTACGTAAAATTGTTAGATATCAGCACCAACTAATAAATTTCACTTCGGGCTTGGATTTCTGACATTTGCTCAAATCCTCAGAGAACCATAGTTACTGTATATCCTCGTACAGTATTTGAATTCTGAATTGCTATACATGGTTGGCCGCCCACTGGGACAGGAAATAAAACTCCATAATAGAATGTCATTTTTTAAAAGTCTGAGCGTTATGAGTTGTGGTGATATTGTATGACAAACTCATGTTTCTTTTTTGTCTCAAATGTTTTATTCTCCAGTAAAACTCATTTGCATTGTTGTCCCATATGGGGATTTGTACATCCCGGTACATGATAAAGATGCAGAAGGGAATTAGGTCACTAGGCATGCTCTTTTTTCTTTTAATAACCCCGTGCAACCTCTTCCTTCTTAATCTCATGCAAACAAAAGCAATAGAAGCTAAACCGTCCAGAGCCGTGATAGGAAAGGCGGACAAGCAAATCCACCAACATGCATCCACTCACTCACTATGGATGTATTTAATTAATCCCATGTGGACTGGTCTTATTCAAATAAAACTATATTTTAGAAAACGGCTGCCTTGTTTTTTGGTCTGTGTTATGACCCCCGATGGAAGCAGCTGGGCTGGTTTAATCAGTCAGTTATTACAGGTCTGGCTTGCTTTCTGCTAATGGCGTCATGCCGGAAAGAATCTGTATTCTAGGCAGGGTGGAAACCTCCCCAGTGGGTAAGGAATTAGGAGAACATTAGAAGGGTCCCAAGCAGCGGCAGCAGGCAGTGGAGGGGAGGATGCTGGACCCCAGATGCGCCCCCAGGAAGGCGGCAAGCTGGGAGGTTGGATGACTTCCACAGGCTGGCGCCCACATGCAAGCAGTCATGGTGCCCGGCCGAGTTCTGAGACACGTGCTACTGTGGTCCTTTCCAATCCCCTTACTTCACATCACTTTCTACCCGGGACCATCCCACATTGGTGGATGAGAGGTCAAGTTGGCAGCATCAGGATAACTGAAAACTCATTAGAAAACTCTCAGCGGGTGCCTGGGATGTGTCCAGCCTTCTCTGGCACTGACTCACCCAGTCCTCACGAAAACCCTATGAGCAGCTGTTATTATTCCCTATTACAAACGTGGAGACTGAGGCACAGGATGAGTAAGTGAAATGTCCAGTATCGGACAGCAGACAACATATCCAGGAGTCAAACCAAGCCAGCTGGGCTCAGAAATTACATCTTTGACCACTACAAGCCCAGTCTCCCAGGGGCCTTGATTTCACACCAGCCAAGATTTGAACATTTAGGACCTTCCTTTCAGAAGCGTATCGTGCCCCAGACTGTTCTTAATAGCGGCACTATTCTGTAATAACCCCGAACTGGAACTCACCTACACCTCCATCAACTGGAAAGTGGACAGATGGAGGCATATTCAACAGCAGGAGACTCAGCACAACTTATGTCCAGGGGTGAACCACAGATCAGGTGTGGAGAGAGGGATGGCCAACAGAAAAGAACATGCACTGTATGTGTCCACCGAAAGGTCAGGAACAGGAAAGCTGTCTCTGGTGTCAGAAACCAGGAGAGTGGCTCCTCTGGTCAGGGACTGATGCCTGGGAGGGCGCACAAGAGGGTGGTCATGTTTTACTTCTTGACCTGGAAGCTGTTCGCTTGGCAGCCTTCATTTTGGACAAATTCATCAGATCGATACAGTGCTGTGGGCTCTTTAGGTAGGTTTTCCTTGGCTAAGAAAAAGGGTTTTTGAAAACATAACTGAAGAAAGTGTCTTGTTAAACCCTCAGAATTGACAGTCAAACACCATTTGTAAGAGAAATCCAGTTCCTCACCAGGAACTGACTTAGGGCCACTCATGGAAGGACACTGAGAGCATAAGGTGACAAAAGGAACGTGGAAGGAAAAGTCCCTTTGACTTCACTGCGTGCTCTGCTGAGTCGCCAACTAGCTGCGTGGTCTTGGGTGGGTAGGTCACCTGGCTGAACGAAATCTGTGCAGGCGGTTTAGAAGCTCTGCTAAGGTCAGCTCCCTGAAAAGGAACTTTGACCATGATGACACCAAGGAACACAGGGACAAGAAACGCCCTTTGGACGGAACATCCTGTTAGGAAGATTTGCCATGACCAGCTTGGCATGAGAACTCCTCGCTGTTCCCCAGCTTTTGTTTTATTTATATTTTTTACTTTTTCATTCCCGGGGATTTATCTCATTTTTCTGACCGGGTTTCTAGAACATCTTCCCTCCAGCTTCCCTAGATTTCCATACCTAGAAACCAGAGACGTTTCATTCTTTGTGGAACGCATTCTGCTTTTCCTTGATGCAAAGAATCATAGTTTTGATATTTTATTTGTATGTCCATCTCACAGAGCAGTCTGCCTTCTGAGTGTGAGACTCTCACAGCTAGAGCAGGGAGCATTAGCCAGTAAGGTCCTCTCCAACCGCTCTGTGGGTCAAATATTTTGGCAAACCTTAGCTAATACTCAGCAGGGTCTAAAGCAGTGAGAGGTCAAGTTGGCAGCTGAGATGCGATGAGGAAATAGAAGGCATGCCTGTTGGTTTTGGGGAATGGAAAATTCGTTTGTTGTGAGTTTTCGGAATTTGTCTATTTTACCATCAAAATCCTCAACAAAAGAATAAGTATAAAACTCCCTTTGGAGCTTCCCTGGTGGCGCAGTGGTTGAGAGTCCGCCTGCTGAGGCAGGGGGCACAGGTTCGTGCCACGGTCTGGGAAGATCCCACATGCCGCGGAGGGGCTTCGCCCGTGAGCCATGGCCACTGAGCCTGCGCGTCCGGAGCCTGTGCTCCGCAATGGGATAGGCCACAACGGTGAGAGGCCCGCGTACCGCAAAAAAACAAACAAACAAAAACTACCTTTTGCTCTTAAGGTAGATGACATTGCTCTGCAAACCTCAAGGATAATATCAGATAATATCAAACTCTTAAGAAAGTCAATCTGAGATTCCTCTCTGGTTCAGCTTTCTAAATATCCTTAAATGATAAAGCTAGATGTTTTTCTGCTGCTTCTGTTTCGGAGGTGATTTTTTAAGTGGGGACAAAGGTTAATAACATCTACTGGAAGAAAAAATCTACCAGATTATTCTGAGACTTGGTACTGAATCAGAGTGTAATGTAACAATTTGAACGCAGGTGTATTTCCTAACTTGCATTTGTAATTCTTTTGTGAAAGATGGGAAGTTAGAAGATATTAACTTGTATTCTTTATTTTTTTAACATTTCCAGCATGTTTTACAGTCATATAAAGATCTGTGTGTGTGTGTGCACACGCATGTGTGTGTGTTCAAAAGTAGGATAAAAAAATTCCACTTGCTTTTTGGGGAAACTTTTAATTGATTTAAAAAATATGGAGAAAAGTGTACAAATTAGAAATGGCTCAGTGAATTTTCACAAAGTGAATACACCAGTGGGTCCCCCAAGTTTACCTGACAGATTCTTGCAGCAATCCAGCCCATGCAGTGACAGTGACAGACAATTTCGTGCCCCACGTCTCATCCCCTGAGCCTACCCCCGTGTCAGCTGCAGCCGAGGTGGACAATCCCCTTGTGAGCTCCGAGTCATGCTGACAGCATCTCGCCTTCAAGAACGTGCTCCATGACTGTCTGGTTTGTGTCCTGGAGCCTAAAATGGCAGGAGAGCTCAGTCCAAATCCACAAGCGCAGCCTGGAAATGCACTTCCAGGGGAGGGAGGCTTCCAACCAATGCAGACAGGAGTTGGTGGTAGAGCGCCAGCCACTCTTCCTTTCTGGACAGTTCTGGGAGGAACACTGTGTCCTTTTCAGAGCTCCTGATGGAATCCAGGCCTGGCCGACTCCGGCGTGGTCTTGCTGTGCTGGCATCCCCTCCTTCCCTGCCCACTCTCCCTGCTCCCTGGGCACACCTCCCAGATAAACCACCTGCATCCAAGTCCTTGTCTCAGGCTCAACTTTTGCAGAACCCCACCGTAAGACAGCTGCCAACAAGGACGTTCTACGGCAGTTTTCTTGGAAGAGTGTATCTTACTCAAGGTCCACCAGCCATTGGGTGCCTTCTGAGAAGTTCCCACGTGGCTGACATATGGGTTAGCCGGGCTCAATGGCATGAAAAATGTGACCTTGGTAGTCCAGTCTTCTGTATGTGCCAGATCAATGCAAAATTGGGGGCAGGGGTTTCTCTTAAGTGAGGTAAATTTACATACAGTGCAATGCTTAATTTTAAATGAATATTGACAAATATATACACCCATATAACCAGCAACCCAGTCAAGATATAGAGCATTTTCCAAACCCCAAAGAGTTCCTTTATATCACTTTCAGTCAAAGGCAACCACTGAGCTGGTTTCATTACTTTGGATGAGTTCTGTCTGTTCCTGAACTTGATATAAACGTATTCACATAGTATGTATCTTTAGTGTCTAGTTTTGTTTTGCTTTGTTTTTTGCTCAACATAATATGTTTTGAGATGTATCCATTTCGTTGGCTATATCAAGAGTTTGTTTCTTTCATGGTTGAGTGGTATCTCATTGGATGAATCTACCACAATTTGAGTACGCGTTCACCTGCTGATAGATATTTGGGGGCTATTATGACTAAGCTGCTATGAACATTCACGCACAAGTCTTTGTGTGGATATACATTTTCATTTCTCTTGGGTAAATACCTAGGAGTGGATGGCCGATAGCTTAACTTTTACAAACTCTTTTCCAGACAAGTAAAGCCTGAAAAGAGGAGAATCGAAAGAAAACAAGGGGAACTTTTAAGGGACAAGCAAAGGAAAAAAGGGAATGGGAAATTATGTCGTCCTTAGGTGACTACATCATGCAGACAAATATCTTAATAAAAAACCCTCTAAAGAAGAGACTTTGAGTCAATTTCAAAGACGGAGAATGAGGGTTGCCATGTTTCTGTGTAAAGATCTCGAGAGAATTCTGGAAATAAACAGAATGCCTTAAACTACACCATTAAGCATATTTCATTTAGCTGGAGATCACAGAAAGTGGTAGAGTGCTGAAATGGTTCAAAAAGTAAAGTGTACAAAGAGGGAAGAGATATGGGGACATATGTATATGCATAACTGATTCACTCTGTTATAAAGCAGAAACTAACACACCATTGTAAAGCAATTATACCCCAATAAAGATAAAAAATAAATAAATAAATAAAGACAGAATTACCAAAAAAAGAAGTAAAGTGTATGAAGAATGTTGGCCTCTGGAGTCCTTTAAATGGGTGAAGACCGTCAATATTCAAGTTGTGGGAGGAGAGAGAAGAGGGGGAGATTGGGTTTCTCAATAGGGAGATGGTAAGAAAGATGAGAATATATAAAATAATCCAGCAATTTTTTTCATACTCTCTCACATAGAAACTAATTGTGACAATTTTTATTAACATATTCTGATGTATTAAAGATGTTCTAGAACTACAAATACACATTATATACAAAAAAAAAACCCCAAACAAACCCTGTTTTCCAAAGTGGTTGCCGCATTTTACATCTGTGCAAGAGGTAGATAGCCCACTTCCTTGCCAATATCTGGTTTTATCAACCTTTGTAATTTTGACCACTCTCATCAGGGTGGCCTAATTGCTTTTTAAGGAGAAGATGACTGTTTAGATTATTGCTTGGCTTGACCATTACCAACTTCCCTCTCATGGTGCACTGCGTACTTGTCCCCGCCCAACAGCCAGGTGAAACGATTGGGCCAATGGACGGTTAATGGACGTGACAGAAGCAAAAGCATGTAACATCCTCGTGCCCTGAGCCTTGCCTTCCGGCACTTCTGCCAGCACCCTGAGAAGAACGTGTCTTAGCTGATCCACTGATGCAATAAGGAGGGGAGATGTGGAGAAAACTGAGACCCAACCTGCTCTCGGAGCTGAACACAGTGTGAAGCGGCCACCTTGGACACGTGCAGAATCAACGAGCACTGTTTTAGGCCACTGGATGGTGGGAAGCCTTGTTGCATGGCATTACCATGGCAGTGATGGATTGCCACCATAGAGACAGGCGTCCTTGTCAAGCTCGTCAAACTTCCTAGAAGCATAGCTGTCCTGCTCACAGCTAAACTTACTAAAGTCTGAATTGAGCCAGGCTCGTGAATGGCTGCACTCTAACTATTCCAGGCAACCTTGAACTCCCGCCACTCAGTATTTAACAAAAGCTTGATGAACATATTTACAGAGGACGGCCTGAAAGTTATGCCATCCATTGCCCGAATTCTCTAAGATGTCTGTGCATTAATCCCAGGTGGCAGAGCTGTGTCCTAAGACTGGATTGTTTTCATTCTCCCAGGGCAGTTGCTACAAGATCATGCTTTGGTGTTGCCCCATCAAGGTATCTTGGAGACAATTACATGTTAAACTTTATGATAGGTGTGCTTGTATCTGCTGTAAGGACATTGTTGAGGATGCTGTATGAAATGCCAGGAGTGGGAAATCATTTCTAGTTTCAATACCTGGGACATCTGGAATCTCCTGAAGAACTCTGAGTTTGCATTCCATCACAAATCATGAGCCTGGTCCAGTTATTCTCCTTGCACTGGCCACCAGAAAATTCAGGTCAAATTTGTGGCCCACTGTACTTAACCTTTGAACATGCATTTTAAAGATTATCTTTGCTCTTGGCTACTCTCTAATATTCTCACTCAAGTAATTTAAAATTGTGTTTAGTCCTCTGTATGAGGTTTGGTGGGGATTTGGTTACAGAATGTGGTGGTGTCCATCCCTGCTTCTGCCAGCCACCCAACTGCCTGTTTTCATGATGGGTCCTCCCACTTCATTACTCTCATCAACTTCACTTCCAAGTTCCATCACTTTGTCTTCTTTATTTTTCTTATTTTTTTAAATTAATTTATTTTTTTAAGTTAATTTTTTATTCTATATTGTAGTATAGTTGATTTACAATGTTGTGTTAGTTTCAGGTGTACAACAAAGTGATTCAGTCATACATATACATATTGATATATCCATTCTTTTTCAAATTCTTTTCCCATATAGGTTATTACAGAATATTGAGTAGAGTTCCCTGTGCTATACAGTAGGTGGTCGTTGGTATCTATTTTACATATAGTAGTGTGTATCTGTTAATTCCAAGCTCCCAGTTTATCCGTCCCCCCATGTTTCCCCTTTGGTGGCCATAAGTTTGTTTTTGAAGTCTGTGAGTCTGTTTCTGTTTTGTAAATAACTTCATTGTATCATTTTTTATTAGATTCTACATATAAGTGATATGATATGATATTTGCCTTCCTCTGACTTACTTCACTTACTATGATAATCTCTAGGTCCATCCATGTTGCTGCAAATGGTATTATTTCATTCTTTTTTATGGTTGAGTAATATTCCATTGTATATATGTATCACACCTTCTATATCCATTCCTCTGTCGATAGACACTTAGGTTGCTTCCATGTCTTGGTTCTTGAAAACACTTTGTCCTCTTTAGCTCAGCAAGTGTGCTGAGCACACACGATGTGCCAACTCTGTCCCAGGCACTGAGAAAAAAATATGAACATGGTTGTCTCTTGCCCTCAAGGGACTTGCAATCAATTGAGGAGACTGGACAGGGATTAGGTACTTACATCTCTGTTCTCACGATGAATTTGTAATAACAGGAGTATCTGCATGATGGCCTGTTGAGGGATCAAGTTAGAATGACATAAAGAGAGTGTCTGGTCCTCAGCAAACACTCGGTGAGCTTTATTATCATTGATTTTCTTGTAGATCTTATTTCTTGACTATTTCAACATCATCTTAGCTACTATTTTTGTCTCCAATTTCCTATCACACTGAACTGCCTCTGAATGCTTTTAGTAATCTCTAAAAATAACTTATTATAAATATAGAGAGATATACATACACATATTTTGAAAAAAGGTATAATGCACAAACACTCAGAAGTAAATAAAAATTAATCCCTCTGCTTAAAAATACCTATTTAATATCTTGGTGAGGTAATTCCCAGACTTGTCCTTTTCCTGCAAACGTGTATGAGATGGTTCAGTAGAGGAATTTAGAGTCTGGGATCTGACGCCAGACTTTCCTGATTGGTGACCATTTTTTTTTTTTTTTTTTTTTTGGGAAGCCCCAGACGTTCCTGATTGGATTCCACTTCTACCACTTACTTCATCCTTCTCTGCCACTGGCTCCTCAACTGTAACATGGGGTCACAAGATATTCAGGTGGGTCTCAGCTCAAGACAATCGATGCTCGTTCTAAGTGAGTCGCAAGACCATGATGTAGGTTTTACAAAAGAGGTGGTTGATGCTGGTTATGTGACTCTTAATTGTTCACCCACAGGAGTAGAATAAAAGGGCTGGAGGCTACTGAACAAGGAAGGAGAGGAATTTTGAAGAGTAGTTGCTGCTTTGAGTCCTGCACTCCCACAGTCGAGAAAGAGCTGGGTGTCCCCCTGTTCATCTCAAGCCAAGGGAGTAGCCTTCGTAGAGAAGTCGGAGGGCAAACGATTCTCCTGCAGAATTTCCACGGCACCATTGATTCTCAGCTTCCTGAGATCATTATTTGAATGTGTGCCTTATCTCCTTATCTAGACAATAAGCAGCTTGAGGGCAGAGAATGTCCTTTTTTCATTGTGTTGTACACTTACTTGCCAATATTTGATCACACACACTAGATGGCAATATTGTGCAAGGTGATGGGACTATTAAAAAACCAGGACGCAAGTTTCACCACGTGTTTCCCTTTCCTGTAATAGGATTATATCCACTGACACTAGGCTTGATCCATTGACTTGCTTGGTGTATCAGTTTGCTCCTGCAGCATAACAAGTAACTCCAAATCTTAGTGGCTTAAGACAGCAATGACGTATCAGCTCATGGTTCTGTGGGTTGGTCCTCTGAGCTGAGCTCAGCCGTGTGGTTCTCCGGCTACTCCCGCCTGGGCTCACTCTTATGACTGTAGTCAGCTGGGGCTCAGCTGTTCTGGGTGATAGGGGATGGCCTCGCTCCTGTGACATAGGTTGGCAGGCCGTTACAAAGGCACCTTGGTTACCTTCCACATGCCTCTCCAGGAGGCTAACTCATGTCAGGGTGGTCAAAGAGTTCCAAGAGCAACAAAAAAGAGACAAGCCCTAATATGCAAGCACTTTTCAAACCCCTGCTCATCTCTGTAAGAGAATGGCAAGGATTTGCCAGACGCCAGTGGAAACAGAACATTTATGGTCATGATGTTCCAATTCAAGCTGAAGTCATAAGAGAGCAGAAAGTGTGAAGAGGCAGAAACCAGTGAGACTGAGAAAAATATAGAGAAAATAAACAAGCAGAAGCAACCAACCAGAGAAAAACAGAGGAGAGATAATAAAAAAGAGCGGGGATTCCAAGAGAGTTCAAGAAGTCCTGGCAGCTTTCAGCATCGTGCCAAGTTCAACTTTACATTATAATAAATTACAGTAATTCCCTTATTCCTAAGTCACTCAAGTGAACCTCTGTTCCCTGTAACCAGAGAGACTTGCTATAAAAAGAATTAGTGCCAGGAGGGGGTTTGTTGGAGCCAGACACTCATAAGAAATGCAGGGTGTTTGCAGCAGGCAACCAGGGCTGTGAGAAAGTCTTCATAACCTGGGGCAGAAGGGGAAGATGCCATTTCAAACAGCAATGCAATGGTACATCAGGCTATTGTTTGTGGTTTCTTATAACTCAGACCACCTTGCAGGTGAGGCTTTGGGGGTTTGGGGATACACTACGCAGGGCTGCAGGTGTCAGAGGAGTGCTCAAAAGAGCAGTGAGGTATTGCCAGTCGCTGAAGAGTGAGTCCTACCTCTGGGTTGTGCAGCTGTTCGGGAACACACTGTGACCCTACTGAACGATGCCCTTCCTGCCTGGAGGTGACACAACGGGTCCATTGAAGAGTAAGCCTGAAAATGTCGTATGCACTGCTGAATTGCAGCATGGGCCAAATTCCCAGTATTAACATTTTCCACGACCCAGGCTAAGTATCTGATTGGTAGAGACTGAGACTTTGCCAGTAAGTATGGGGCTATCTGGAAGACACCCAAAGATTTGGAGAGCCCTTGCACCTTACACTTTTCCTGAAGACTTCCCAGTTTAGGGACTCCGCCACTCACCCACCCATCCTCACACAAGCTTCTCTCTCTCCATTGAGAATGGGTGGTGGCAACACTGGTGCTTCTCCCAGGTGCCCTCAGATCACTTTTTACCATTTGGGGGGGAAGGCGGGGTTCCTGGCTTTGATGTGCTTTTCCTAACAAGAGCTTGCACCCTTGTCTCTTTCTCAGACAACTGCCCTCTGGCTACTGGACCCGGCTTTGGGGAGTGTCTAGAAATGGACCCAAGATTTTGCACCCCATTCCAGAGTATGTGTGTGTGTGTGTGTGTGTGTGTGTGTGTGTGTGTGTGTGTGTTGGGGGGATGGACAGTATCCACCACCAAGCAATTCTCTGACACCAGCTGGGTGTCCTACCATCGAACTCAATTCTGACACTGTCTACCTGGAGACGGGGTCAGATCTCAGGGGTTAGGGGCTTGGTGCTACACGACTGCCCACACCACTTCAGATGCCAGTCACAAGTCCAGGTGGCCACCTGTGCTTCCACTAACTGGCGGTATATTGGAGGTGCCAACGACGCCTCTGCGGGTTTTATTAATTTGCCAGAGCGGT
>NW_006781263.1:1651756-1654211 GCF_000442215.2 Lipotes vexillifer
GGTTCACAGAACTCAGAGAAACATTTTACTTACTAGATGACCTGTTTATTATAAAAGGATACAACTCAGCAACGGCCAGATGGAGGAGATGCACAGGGCAAGGTGTGGGGAAAGGGCGCGGAGCTTCCGTGCTGTCTTCCAGGACACCCCTCTTTCCAAATCGCCACATGATTATCAACCCAGAACTTTGGGGGTCTTTTGGAGGCTTCATTACAAAGGTCTAATGGATTCAATCATTGGCCATTGGCCACTGAACTTAGTCTCCAGCCGTTCTCCCCTCCCCGGAGGTCAGGGGTAGGGATGAAAGTTCCAGCCCTCTAATCACATGGCAACCAGCCCCATCCTTAGGTGGGGTCCAAAAATCACCTCCTTAACATAACAGAAGACACCTGTATCCCTTTCATCATTTAGGAAATTCCCAGGGTTTTAGGAGCTCTGTGTCAGAAACAAGGCCAAGATCAATTATACATACTTTTTATGATAAGTCACAGGATCACAGTGCCCTTTGCATGACTGCCTGAGGAGCATCCCGGGGATTTTGTCCTGTCCCCATCCTGCATCCCCCCACGCCCCAGGAGCCCTCAGGAACATGTTCATAATCAATCACCTGCACACGTCTTGATTTCCGAGTCACCCTCTAGGGAACCAGACATGAGGCAGAATAAGTGGGTGTGGAAGCAAGCAGGGTGGGCAACAGGTGCTAAGTAAGGTAAAATCTCTGTAGGATGTAGGGATCACAGGTACTTATCCAACAGGGGAGTGTGGAGGGGTGGGGGCAGTGTGGACCGTGGGAGAGCAGAGCTTGACAAAGCATGGTCGCTGGTTTGATCTTGGGGGAAAAGCACACAGCCCCAGAACTGCCTTAGTTCCTGACATGAACCACTTTCAGATCCAGGACAAGCACATCTAGAACGAGCATCCTCCCTTCACTCCTTCAGATTTTAGTTTTCAGTTCATAAAACAAAGGATCCGAACAAAATCACTTGCACCTATGTGGAAGGTAGATCAGAAGGTGGTCCAATGCCTTATCCTGTCCACAGAAAAGGGCCCGATTGACATTTTTGAAATCACTGTGGCATATTTTGGTTATAAAATCCCATAATTCCATGAGTAGATGATTTACAGGGGTTGAGCAGGCAAGACTGGGAATCCAGGGGCACCACCTCTGCAGGAAGATTCACAGATGTATCTCGCTGGCCTGGCTTGGAAGGCAGAGCCTCTGTGCAGGATCTCAAAGCATTTGCCAGGTGCCCCAAAATTTTAAGAAGGAAAAAGAAAAATGGGGGATGGGGGAATTTCTGTATATACTTAAAATGTTTTAACACTTGCCTCTTATTAAATTAAAAAGGTATTTAAAAAGAGTTTTCATTGGTCTTTGATAAAAAGATCCCTGTTTGGAATATCAGAAAATCACTCATAATTGTCTTCACACCCATTCAGATGAGGACCTCTTCTCAGGATCTCCCAAGTCTGGTCCTTTTGGAACAAGGACAGGCAGGTGGGCATGCAGAGTTAGGGGTGCCACCAGCACATAGAGAGTCGAGATTATCATTTTTTTAAACAAAATTCTCTTTTATTTGGATTAGAATGAATTCTTGAATCCCATTGTAATTTAGCTGAGTGGCACAGGCTTAGCTTAAAACAGCAAGTTCTCCTGGAAGGACCCTTCTCGGTGAAATCACTTTATAAATTGAGGGGGTGAGACACCCCCTCTAACGAGCATTGAGCATGTGTTATGTGTCTCACTGAATCGAGCATCGAGCATGTGTTATGTGTCTCACTGAATTGCGTGCCACACATGCTTTTAATGTCTACTGAAGGAGGAATTTACCTGTAAGTGGTTTTCAAGGCCATTGGAAGAAAAGCAGTTGAACTGCTCAGGACGTGCAAATCTAGCGGACAAAGAGATACAGGCAGAGCAGCACGTGTGGGGATCTGGATGAGTCCAGCTGTGTGCAGGAGTCAGGCCAGGGGTCCCAGGCAGCCACTGACACCAACCCACCTACAGTTCTCATGCATATGGCCCTAGGGTGAGTAGGCATCCCTTTGTGAGGAATTACTCAGGAAATCTACGTGAAATAAACACACACATCTTCAGGATGGGGCCTGCCCTGGCTCTGCCCTAAGTCACAGACCTTGGCTCCAAACCTCCTCCTCTCCCTCACTGGGCAGTTAGGGTCTACGGTGGCACCTTTCCTTGACCCAGCACACATTCCTCTTTCTGCGGTAAGTACCCCCTTGATTTATCTTGGGGAACTGTGGCGATGAGCAGTGTTATAGCCACAAGGCCTATACAGAGGCTGTGAATGAGGAATTCTGAGTCCAGGAGATGAAGCTTCTGTGTTTGAGCCCTGGCGATACCACTTCCCAGCTGAGTGGCCTTGGGTAAGCCTATTACCCTCTCTGAGCTGGAGTTTCCTCATCTATAAAATAAAGATAATAACACACTGCCTCC
>NW_006781263.1:1654221-1668822 GCF_000442215.2 Lipotes vexillifer
GCTGAATGTTAAGTGACTGAGTCTATGTGCCTGGCACACACTCAGGGCTGAATTGGGGTTAGAACTGAGCAGTATCACCCATCCCATCCTTGTAGTACTGGTAGGAACGTAAGTCCGTGTGTCCTGACCATTCCAGGGGGTGGGCGTGTGACCCACACTTGGCCAGTCAGACCATTTCTCCTGGGAATTTGATTCTTTTGTTTGTTTGTTTTTTGCGGTACACGGGCCTCTCACTGTTGTGGCCTCTCCCGCTGCCGAGCACAGGCTCCGGACGCGTAGGCTCAGCGGCCATGGCTCACGGGCCCAGCCGCTCCGCGGCATGTGGGATCTTCCCGGACCGGGGCACGAACCCGTGTCCCCTGCATCGGCAGGCGGACTCTCAACCACTGCGCCACGGAATTTGATTCTTGAACCAAGCGAAAGGACAGAGAAATTCATGGAGCCACCGTCCCCCAGGATGCGTGAGGATGCTGCCCACGTTGCTTACCTCCCCACTCCCTGGATGTCTGGGTCCCCGTCCTTCCCAAGACCGGGTGCTCTGGTTCCCCCTTTGGGCCCCAGGAGAGGTTCCATGGCCTTCCAGCACCTCCCTGTTTGCTGAGTTACTCAGATCTGTTTCCATTGTTTATAAACAAAGCAGCCTGGCCAACCCCGCAACACTGGGAACACTGCAATCTTTGTCTTTGATTCAAGGTCCCTGATTGATTTTCTCTGGCACATTATTCAGAAAGAGAAAAGGTCAAAGGACCATAAATCCCTACCGTAACTTTAGAGACTTCAACCTGCAGAGATGTGGTAGAGAGCAGAGATCCACCACCCAGCTCCCCTTCAAGGAAAGACTTGCTGCCCAGCTGCATAAAAAACGACCCCAAATCTCAGAGGCATGAAACAATCGTTGAATTTACTCATGGATTCTGTGGGTGACACATTCCAAGAGGGCAGAGCAGGGCCAGCTTGCCTCTACCCCAGAGGTCTACAGCCTCTGCCGGAAGACCCCAAGGCTGGGGCCTGGAAGATTTAACAGCTTGGTCACCCACACACGGCATTCAATGCTGGCTGCCAGCTGAGACCCCAGCCGGGGATGTGACCCAAACGACTCCTCATGGCCCCTCCCATGGCCTGGGTTTCCTCACAGCATTGTAGCCGGGTTCCAAAGGCCAGTGTTGGGAATCAGACAGAGCCATGGTCTGTGGTCATCTATGACCTGGCCTCAGAAGTCACACGGTCTCACTTCCCCACAACCTACCTGCTGTCTCCTTGTGCCCAGTTTGGAGGGGAGGGAAAATGGACGCCATCTCTTGGTGTGAGAGTGGCAAGGTTCAGGAAGAGTGCATGGGACCAAAAATATCGCTTTGGCCAATTTGGGGAAGTAAAATTTGCCACATGCATGTTCCTTTAGAGAGAAAATACCAAGAGTGAGAATTGGCTCAGTGGGGGAGCTGTGGCTTAGCCACTGAGGATGAAAATGTCCGGATGTAAAAGGAAGAAAGGGGGAAAACATACCGATAGTGTGAAATATCACACGTTTGTATCTTGTAAATAAAAACATTCAAATAAGCCTGGAAACACTTCGGCGCTTTGCCTCATGTAGACCACTGGTTCCTAATTTGAGCCCATGATCCGCACTATTATAGCTGCAGGAGTGTGATAAAAGTCACTCAGAGAAAGATGCTCTTCCCTCACCACCACACTCCAATCCAACCACAAGTCTATACAGAGGAGAGCGAGTTTGGGGTGCAAGAGGATGGCTGGACCGGGCTAATGGTGAAAGCCATGCTTCTGTCCCAGAGATAATGCTCGGGCTAAGCCGGCTGTTCCCTGATGGGCTGGAAACTGATGCCACCTTTGCATCCGGGATCCTTCTTTCCATTTCCTGGCTCTGCCTTCTCAGTGCTGGTCTCATTTGTGGCAGATACACCCTCGTGGGCCAGTACTGAATACATGGTCATTCCTGCCAGGTGCCAGTGGGGTCTCTTCCACATGAAATCAATTCCTGGGCTTTATCCTGATTGGACCAATGTAGTCCACCCACTCATCCCTGAGCCAATCAGTGGCTGAGGGGAAGGAAAGTGCTGACCAGCTAATGACAGGACCACCCACCCCACCCTCAGGATGACTGTGCCATCTTAATGAAGCTTAAAGATGGATACGGGAACAAAAGTAGGGGTGCAACTTGCAAGCAAAGGGAAATGAATGTACCGGAGAGAGTAGCCCTCACCTGCCGTAGTTTCTGACACTTTCTTCCAGCCAGTGCTAAGTCCACAGTGCTCAGCTTGAGGCCTTCGTCTTCTTTTCTCCTCTATCCCCCAATTTCCATGAGCTTTTTATTCATCAGCCTCCTAAATATCCTTCCAATCCATCCACCTCCCACCATTCCCCTTGCTAATTCTTTCCTTGGCCCAGGCCACCCCCTTGGCTTCAGTCGTGGTTAGAAGACAGAAACTTCACGTAATGTTTTAGTAGAAATGGAATGAAATAGTTATAAATTCTCTAACTGAAACAATAAAAAGTAAACTCTAAGGAGTCTCTGATGTAGCAACCACAGGAAACAACTACCATTCTGGGGCTGAGGGATACAAGAGAAGAGGTTGAAATACCAAACCTTAGAAGCATGGAGAAGGGGCTCCACGGGGCTGCAGTGCTGCTTGGGGTGGTGTCTCCCAGCAGAAGCAATGAGAGTGGCTCTGCAAATGTCACATCATCTGCAAATTGCTTGAGTGGAAGGTGAGCGACCACTGCCGGGACGACGTGAGGCTGGGAGATGCTGTCAAGAACAGGAAGTAATCAGACAATAAGTTTCTACTGTAGAGCACAGGGAACTCTATTCAATATCCTGGGATAAACCAATTAACACAACATTGTAAGTCATCTATACTTCAATTAAAAAAAAAAAGAACAGGAAGTAATCAGGAACGGAAGACAGTCAGGAAGTGTGGCGAAGGTGCTGTTCATGTGAGAAGACGGAAGGAGCAAGTCCCTTCTCGCTTAGCCTGGCAGGCTCCTCTGAGCCCCCCAGATTGTCAGAGCCCAGGAGAAGCAGAAATGAGCTTTGCGATTCCCAGCCCTCGCATCACAGAGCAGAGTGGAAAGGAGCAGCTTGGCACTGAGAGACAAGGTCTCATGCACTGGTTTCCTAAGCAGTCGCTTTGCACTCTTCATTTCCCAATGCATCCTCCATCCTGGCTGCCCCAAGTGACAGCCAAATGCAGGACCCATGAAGGACTGAGAGTAATTCCATCGGGGAAGACTGTGCGGTGGGGAGAGGATTTGCAGCCGTTCTGGAAATGGAAGAAGGTATGTTCTAGTGGCCAGGACCCCGCTCGCACTGTGAGTGGAGATTTAGATTTTTGCAAAACAATCCTTGATGTGAAATTAGCCTTGACAATTTGAACATTATTGGCTTTGTAGGGTTTCTCTTGCTTTGAATTTGCGAAATATTTAATAGTTGCACAAGAGCTATAATCCAAGAAGGTTAATTAATATGTATCCATACAGACTTAAGTAGTTTTATTTTAATAAAAATAAGTGACTTCTGAGGGTCCTCAAGATATGTTTCCCTTTGGGCTTCCCTGGTGGCGCAGTGGTTGAGAGTCCGCCTGCCGATGCAGGGGGCGTGGGTTCGTGCTCCGGTCCGGGAAGATCCCACGTGCAGCGGAGCGGCTGGGCCCGTGAGCCATGGCCGCTGAGCCTGTGCGTCCGGAGCCTGTGTTCCGCAATGGGAGAGGCCACAACGGTGAGAGGCCCACGTACCAGGAAAAAGAAAAAAGATATGTTTCCCTTTAAAATGGGTTCGGGCATTGCTCCAACTGATGAAAAGGAAGATGTGATCTGACTTCTGGCCAGGGAGTCCAGTAGCGCTGACCCCGCAGTTCCCTAGCCCGCAGGACGGGGCTGGGAGTAGGGGCAGAAATACCATCACACATCTTGGATGTGTCGAGAGCTCAAGCAGCTTGGAAGATATAACAGAGATGTCGGTGCAAGCAGGTGACAGGGCTGATGGACGATTCAAAGACAGGCAGAGAAGCATCTGATACTATTAAATATGAGTTGGGCCTTAAATGATTGCAAAGATCTTAAGTGAGAGAGAACTGGGGTGAGGGCCTGCCAGGTCAAGGGCTTGGCGAGCCCAGGCAGAGGGATGGCCGGCCAGAGATGCTGGAGTGAGGGAGGTAGAGGGTGCAGAAGGCCGTAAGCCACCAGGTCACTGTGAGGGCTAGAATCCCAGGTAAGGGAGGTGGCACTTTATTCTGATCTAGAGTTGGAGCGACCGTCTGCTCTTTAATGAGATGGGCAGGGGGCACAAAATCCAAATTTGTTATTATCGTTCTTGTTTTTTCATTAAGGAAGTTGAGATTGAGAGACATCGCCCAAGATCACAGGGCAATTGAAACCAGCGTGGAGAAGGCATACCTGCTTCCAGCCCCCTTGGGCACGAGGGGACTGCTCTTCTGTTTGTTCCTGTTGGGCAGGTGTCTGGGGAAGAGGATGGCTAGCACCACGCACTGCCTGGAATCCCAAGGCAAAGGCTCATCTGCGCATCTCTCTGGCCGGCACAGAGAGAAGCATCCACATCACCCAGACTCCATTCTGGCAGAGTCGGGGTGGAGGAATTCAGAGGCCCCAGTCCATCTGGGAGATGTACAACCACGCAGCTCTCCCTGGTCTGCCATTAGCGCTTTATCTGGAAAGGCCAAACAGCTCCTGCCCTGGAAAGTGTATCTCATTTCTTTAAAAAATGTGTGTGGATGGAGAAGGGGCAGACAGATGCCTGGGAGGAGACCAGGAAAGGGGGGCAGTGAGGAACGGTAAACAGATAAAATAAATGGGCTTGGTGCATGGCTTTGGACCATTTTGCTGTAGTCTATTGATTTGAATTTTCTCCCCCTACCCAGGGAGTAATCAATTTTTCGGTGGATGGGCAGAATACAATAATTGCAGGCAAACTCTTCAAATGGGTTGTCATTAATTTGCCTTTTGCCGGTCCGTGTTTCTCTCGGAATAAGATGCGTTTAGCTTTCTCCAAACACTATTGGAGGAACGCTCTGGGGATTTTCTGGGGCTGATAGGCACGGGGCAGGGAATGTGGGCTTGGGAGGGGGCGTGCAGAGCTGGTGTGGACTAATGAAGCCGCTGTGGTGGCTCATCTTTACAGAGTCACTTATTACCACTAATTGGGAGGGACAGTTCAAATACGCACAGAGGATCAGTGATCCCACGAGCGTGACGTGGTTTCAAAGAGGCCTTCGGGACTCCCTGAACCCCTGCAGCCGGCTGACTGGATGCCGGGGCCTCGAGGCGTCCACAGAGCAGAGGCTTTGTCAAGGTGTCCCGTAGAAGCCAGCAGACTTAAGAAAGCGAGGCTTGCCAGTCATCTCAGGGAGCCACAGACAGACACGCAGCTGCCCGGGACACTTAGAAAGTCAACAGCTGACGGAAGGGGAGGACTCTGAGCTTGGCTGTCAATGGACCTCAAGATGTGATCGGAATTAATTTGCAGAACATAGTTAGATGTTGTTGTCTTTAAAGGGCCCAGTTGGTTTTAAAGAACATTTATTTGTGTGAGCGTTCCAGTATTAATAACCTGGCGCACGCTAGGGTTCCCCCACCTTATCTTTTGAGGATGTCCTTTGTAAGAAGACATTAATTTCTTTTTTTTTTTTAATTGGAGTATAGTTGCTTTACAATGTTGTATTAGTTTCTGCTGTACAGCAAAGTGAATCAGCCACACGTATACATATATCCCGTCTTCTTTGGATTTCCTTCCCATTTAGGTCACCACAGAGCACTGAGTAGAGTTCCCTGTGCTGTGCAGTACAGTAGGTTCTCATTAGATATCTATTTTATACATAGTATCAATAGTGTATATATATCAATCCCCATCTCCCAATCCATCCCACCTCCCCTTCCCCCCTTGGTATCCATACGTTTGTTCTCTATGTCTGTGTCTCTATTTAAGAAGACATTAATTTCTTCTCTAGTCCACTAAATTGATATGAGTGAATGCACCACGCCCATCCCAATATATGTTGGCCAATATTTCCAAATATTTGTGCCAAATAATTAGTCAATGTTTTCAAAGGACACCTGGATTTTCCAGATGTCCACAAGGAAGGGGTCACACCAGCCCACATCCGTTCATTCCAGATGTCCACAAGGAAGGGGTCACACCAGCCCACATCCATGCCTACAATGCGCCCGAAACCACTTCAGGAACCAGGGACACAGCTGTGAAGGAAAGGAAGACCCAGCTGCCCCGGGTTTCCAATCCCATGGAAGGTGGGGACACCGAGGGTAAGGAAGCAATAAACAAATTCATTTCAGACCAGGAACTGGTTTGAGGACCACAGAGAGGGCTGTGCTCCAGCCAGTATTTCACTTGGCTTTTCATCCTCCTGCCCTGACTCTTGAGAAAAAGAAGATCCAGCAGTGCTGCCCACAGGCGCACAGCGGAGCTCTGACTTTGGAGGGGACCCGGATAAGGCCAAGTTCAGATGCCTGGTTTAGACACATGAAATACAAGCCCTTCAGAATCTAATTATCATCCCATCCTGAGGAATTGTGTGTAAGAGAGTCTGGTGCTGTCTATAGAGATAATTGATCATAAGCCAAGGATTGGGTACCTTGTCTTGGGGCTGGCTTCGTCCTCGCTGTGTCTTGCTTCCTGGTTGTTCTCATGATTTCTACTCTAAAACTACACATCCGTCATCATCATCATTGTCATCATCACACACACACACACACACACACACACACACACACACACACACACACACATCTCCAAATGAAAACTTGTAGATGGTAGCACCTTAGAAGGAAAAAAAAGTCATTGGTTTTCTCCCGAACGCTGAAAATTACATGATCTATTTATGACACAGGCAGATGGTGTGTATCTGGACTTCCACTTTGAAAGTATTTTCAAGAAGGTAACAGACCTTCCTGCATGAATTGAGCAGACCTAAAAAAGGGATATCGGTTTATGAAATTCATATAAAGCCATATCTGCCAACCTTTGCATTTGTTTTGAAATTTAAAATGGAATAATGAGCTGTTAAATCAGGCTAGTGGGTAAGCAGTCAAATGTTTTCCTGGAGAATATAAGTCTTCATAGTTCACAAGAAATTAAGTTTGGGTCTCTCAGCATGGAAAATAGGAAATTATTTGCTGGGTAATGCATTCCATTTTAAATTTCCTGTGACATATTAAGAAGGAAGCGGTTGTTCATTGATACCTTCCAAGAGACCCCAACATGGGGAAAACAGTGCCCCCTTCACTTCTGCGTGAATGTGTTCGGTTCTTTTCTGCACATCTGGGAGTCATTTATTTTGCTCTGAGACATCTGCAGGAGCTGCTGACGTATGAAGGAGGCAGGGGCGCTGGCAACCTGGCCAGACCATGGCCATCCTCGCTCCCGGTGAGGCCTGGCTTTGTTGGAGGCAAAAGCAGAACTCGCTTTCCCACTGGGTGATGCGGGCTCATTTACCAATTAAAGAGCCAGACAAATATGCTTAAAATGCCTTCACGGAGAAAAAGGAATTTATGTTGCTAAAATGAACGCTTCATTTTGAGACCTAAAAGGAAAACGTTTGGCTCAGCTCTCTTTCTAATGGGATTTCTTTCTAATGGGCCTGAACACAAAATGTCTTTTTGTAGATGGGTATGTATATATGTGTGGGTGAGGAGATACGTAACATCGACAAATTTATCATTTTAAAATGATTCCACGTGATGGCTGCTCGGCCCCTTTGTATTCTCATTGGTCAGAAGTGCTTGGGAATCCACCTCCAGCACACCTTTGGGTCTGTTTTTTTATTTTTTTATTTTTATTGGAGTATAGTTGATTTACGATGTTGTGTTAGTTTCAGGTGTACCGCAAAATGAATCAGTTATATATATACATATACCCACTTTATTTTTTTCAGATTCTTCTCCTGTATTCCAGCACACCCTGGGGAGAACGTATCAGGAGCACAGAGCTGGGCGCTTTGGGGAGGCAAAGAGCATCCGTAAACGATGCCAGCGGGAGGTTCTTCCTCTGCTTTCACAAAGAAAGAGAGCATCTGAAATTAGGTCACGCCCCTAGGTCACAGGCTAAACTGTTGCACTGTGCCATGCTGAGAATGGGCACCGGTGCTCCAAATACGGAATGAAGGATGTAGGAAAGCCCCTCTGACACCCCCACCATCATCCCACGCCCTGCAATGCCATCCTTAGAACTTAGGGGGTGGTAAGAAATGTCCTTTCCTAGCAGGCTTATTGAGCATCCAGATACTCTTGGAGTTGCTAAGGGCTCAGCAGGCATCTCTGGTCATCATAGCAGCTTGATAGGAAGGAAGGAAGACAAAGCATGAGAATGTCATCTAGGACTGGAGGTTGGCAAGAGAACTCCGAAGCCTGGCTTGGCCTCCTGTATAGTTGTAACAGGGACCTGCCCTGCTGAGGACCCAGGGGAGGTGTTTGAATGGCTGAGGAGGAAGAGCTAGAGTATGGCATGAGAATCATGCCCAATAGAGCTGGATCCTTTCAGGCTTTTACAGAGCACACTAAAGGGAGGGGGTGGGGGATAGAGAAACAGCCTGTTGAAATATGCAGTAGGGATGCAATGATGATAGTGGGGTAGAGGATGATTATGATGGGGATCAAGGAGAGGCACCCAGGAGAAGGTAGCACCCTGGGGAGACAGAGGGCGAGACGCTGAGCCTGGGCCCCCCAGCAAGGAACGCGTCTTGGCCTAAAGCTCATGAGATGAGATCATAGTCTGTAGTATCAATAACTGAAATCTTTCACTTGAGACCCAGGGGCTTTTTCCAACTTCTAGGGGGGCCTCATGTCTTTCTAACTCAGAAACCAGATCTACTGATATTGCCTCCTGGGTAACAGGAAGGAAGGGAGAGATGGGAGCTGACGGATGTTGTCTGTGGCAGAAGATTCAGAGGCATAACTCGCAGAGTTTTCCCGCTCTGGGAGAGAAGATGAAAGTTGCCCTGATCCGATCACACAAGGAAGGGAAGGACAAGCCATGGTGAGGCCCAGAAGCCAAGAGAGAAGTCCAGAACAGACTGCTGTCCACAGCCAAGCTGGGGAGTTATAAGGAATCCATTCATCCGATCATTCCACAGATATTTACTGAGTACCTAGGATACGCCAGCTACTGTTCTAGGCACTTAGGATGTCTCTATGAACCAAACAGAAAACAATCTCTACCCCCATAAAGCTTCCATCCCAGCAGGGAAAGCAGACAGTAAACAGTAAACCAAAATAAATCAAGCGCACAGTCCCGTAGAGGGTAAAACGTGCCAAGAATAAAAGACAAGTAGGGCGAGCAGAGAGACCGAAGTGAGTTGGGGAGTCATAATTTGGCACCGTGACAGTGACCACACTAAGCCAGGTTGCACTCAAGACATGAAAGAGTCAGGGGATGGGCCAGGTGTGTCCCTCTCGGGTCCTCACGGCTGTCCAGTGACAGCCCTGTTTCCACTAGACAGCCGTCCACGGCCTACCTTGGAACGAAACTTGCCTGCGTCCCCCCGATTCTCTTCAGTCCTCCAGTACCCATTCTGTGACAGCCACCACCTTCGGACAGCCCAGCACACCGCCAGAGGGAGGCTGAGGAAGCCCTGATGGTGATCAAAACAGAACGAGACAGAAGCATGTGACAAGCTGACAAGGACAGCAGTGGGACCCTCAAGCAAAGCAGATTCCTTCCACTTCAGAATGTCACCCAAATCAATCCCCAAATGAGTCTTTCGATACTGGGCTGTTTTGTTTCTGTTGCTTACTGATTGGATTGTATTTTACAGCTGACTGTCTCCAGGGCTCAGTCTACCTCTTGTGATACCTTTTAAATTTTATTTTTCTTTTTTCAGGCTTATTTCATTTTGACCATTGGGTCATTACACTTCGTATTAATTATACTTCTTATTAAGATGTTTTCTTGGCAAAATGTGTGTCAGTTGCTCTATTTATGAAGTCACAACAAGTTCATTAGAAATAAAGCAGGGTATAAATAAACCCCAAAATGGATAGGATCTACGAAATCCATAAATCCCCAATTTTCAGGGATCGCCTTGATTTAAAAATTGTGCTCCCAGCAACATTATTACAACCTAGAAATTCAAACTTTATCTCCCAGCCTGTCACTCAAGCGGCCTGGAAATTGGTTGCTAACCAGTTGTGACCAGATGTCCTAATTTGGGGTTTAAAATATGTGGCCATGGAGAGATATGTTTGTTCACGGTAGAGTTTGTCTTCTTTATGAGTCTTCAAGAATATTTCAGTCTCCTACTTCCCATTACTTGGAAACAATCCCAAAGGCTAATATCTCCAGATGGTGAGATTTGGTCCCCAGAATCATGAATTCCCACAAGCCCTTGTCCTTTGCTGATAGAATCTTCCCTTTCAGTATAAGTAGAAAGCGTTCCTTAGTAATTTTTACGGCATTCATTCCAAATCTATCCATAGATATATATTTAGTCCACATCTCTCCAAAAGGGCAGTTCATTGGTCAAGATTGTGTATTGATATGTTCAAGACCTCAGAGTTCTATTTCTACATGGGTTCCAACCATATTTTTGCCCTCCCCCATTTTTATAGCCATTTCCCTGTGGGGCACCAAGGATAAGGTGAAGAAAACAGAGAAACAGAGACTCATCGGGCCAGTGGTGTGAGAATGCCTTCCAGCATGAGGCAGTGTGGACAGTTTGAGCCTGGCTCAAAGGGAGCACATTTTGTCCAGGGTTATATAAACAAAAAGCCCTCTCCCATTGCCAGGGCCACTGTCCCCACTCAGGGTCCCCCGTCATCATAACAACCAGCCGCACTGATGAGCAGCAGGGGCACAGGTAGGACTGGAGGACACGGTCCTTCCCATGTGGTCCCCCTTCTCCTGTGCTCTCAGCATCACTCTGGACAGCACCACCCCCCGACCTTGGTGGGTGCCAATGAATACACACTCTTCTCGCTATCTTGGCACCAAAAAAGTCTATGTTGTCTTTCCTCATACCCGATATCAGGAGGACCGATTGCGCCCTAACATGGCCCCATCTATGAGGGGAAAGGAAGACAAGATGTTCTAAGGTGAAAGGAAGTGAAAATGTCAACCAGAGTAAATCTGACCTCAGATCCTCAACACTCATGCAGAAAGTGACTAACAGCTCCTACGGTTCTGGTCCAAGTCCCGGGACTGTTCTTCTAGTTGCTTCCTTGCATCTCACCCTTCCCTCCCTATAATCTCCACTTCCACCAGGGTCAGTCTGAGAAAGCATTATCTACATTATTTGACTACTGTCAGGATTAATGAGAGAATATGTGTTCTCACTCGGTGCTCACCAGATAGTCAAATTTAATACATGGTTGTGGCAGTGATGGTAATTAATGAGTGGAAACCCATTTTCATTATTTTTAATGTTATTGCTTAATTCAACTCAATGAAGCACTTGATTTATTTATTTATTTATTTGGTTTTGGCTACACTGGGCCTTCGTTGCTGCGCACAGGCTTTCTCTACTTGCTGCGAGCCAGGGCTACTCTTTGTTACAGTGTGCAGGCTTCTCACTGCAGTGGCTTCTCTTGTTGCAGAGCACGGGCTCTAGGCTCATGGTCTTCAGTAGTTGTGGCTCACAGGCTCTAGAGCACAGGCTCAGTAGTTGTGGCGCACGGGCTTTGTTGCTCCGCGGCATGTGGGATCTTCCCGGATCAGGGATCAAACCCGTGGCCCCTGCACTGGCAGGCGATTCTTAACCACCGTGCCACCAGGGAAGTCCCGAAGCATTTATTAAGTTCCTCCCCAAAACTCCTGTGGGTGCACATGCGGAGGCTGCCCTATTGGGAACACTCTGGAGGAGGCATGAGCCCCACAACGGTCACCCTCTCGCGGGGAGGGGGGTTAACCCCCCGGAACCCTTGCTCCCATCTGAAAATGGGATGGACAATATCTTCCCTAATCAACCTCATAAGCCCTACATGAAGAAACGAAGAAAGAATTGAATGGTCTTTTCTAATCCAAACGAAAAAAAGCGAGGTCATGAAGCAGGCATCTACCTTCACTGATGGAATATATGAAACTATATAGGACAACACGGAAAGAGCTTGCTGGTAAACCATGCTTTCCTCGCTCAGTCTAAGCACATGACCACAAGGGGAACGTTATCAGACATCCCTTATCCCTGGAAATAGCCTTTTCTAGACCTTCAGATTCAATTTCAACAAATATTTATTAAGTGCCTGCTATGTGCCGAGCACTGTTAGACCAGCACATTCCAATAGAATTATGGACAATGAGAGCGCTGTGTATGTGCAGGGTCTGATATGGGACCTGCTGGCCCGTGCAATTATTGAGTGCATAAAATGTGGCTAGTGTGACTGAGGAACTGAATTTTTAATTTTGTTTAATATTAGCGAATTTTAAATTACGTTTAAATGGCCAAGGGAGAAATGGATGAAGTTAGTCAAAAGGTACAAACTTTCAGTTGGAAGATAAATAAGTGCTAGGGACGTAATGTACAACACAGTAAATATAATTCACACTGGTGTACATTATAAACGAAAACTGCTAAAAAAATAAATCTTAAGAGTTATCACAGGGAAAATTTTTTTTTTTTTTAATGCTGTATCTATATGAGATGATGGATGTTCATTAAACTTTGTGGTCATCATTTCATGATGTATGTAAGTCAGACCATTATGTTGTACACCTTAAACTTATACAGTGCTGGATGTCAATTATATCTTAATAAAACTGGAATAAAAAAAATTTTAACGGCAGCATGTGACCAGCAGCTACTATATTGGACAGGGCAAGCCTAGACACTGGAGATTCAGCAATGAACGGGACAGCGAAAAGTTCCTGCTTTCTTGACGCTTACACTCCAGTGAGTGGAGCGAGAACACACAAAAAGATAGACAAGCAAAACACATAGTAAGCCAGATAGTGAAAAGTGCTGTAGAAAAAAATTAAAGCCAAAATGGAGTTAGGAAAGGTCAAAATTCTAAAAAGAGTAACGCACTTAACAGTTTTTCATGCCCAAGGCATGTTTTGTAAAGGCTAATCTCTCAGATTTTATTTTAGGTCCCGCCTAAAGCAAACTGTAGAGTCCAGAGCACAGCTTTGCTTTCATTTAATACATCCATGAATTAAGTGTCTGATTAGGATAATGGAGCTTCCCCAGTAAAAGGTTTTGGAAATAATATATAAAATTAATGGTTTACAAGAATAGTTTTAGACACTTGAAAACATAGCTATAACCTAAAGACCTTGGATGCACCATGAATACATTCATTCCCCGGCTAAAAATGAATCCTAAAATTGGTTTTGATTTTTATTTAAAATTCAAATGTCTGATGTCCTTAAATTGAACAAATGATATTTTTAAATATCTGTATCAGCCTCCAACGTCTGCAGATTGCGATTTGCATTTTGAAATTGGCTGCTTGAAATAACTGCGGATGAGCACTGCCTTCTCTCTTCCTCTCTCAGTTGGTTAATGAAATGGGAGAGGTCAACCCTTTGTCCTTAAATTAGTTGCCATAAAAATCTTTTTGTACTTTGCATCTTGTCATGATGTCTCCGGGCTGAAGAAAATGTTGCCATTAATTATGTCTTTGTTGAATATGGATCTCTATTCAGAGTTAGTTGAACAGTTTCAAACAAAATTAGCATGGAGCGACCCTCGGGCCAGCTTCGGGCTGGTTATCAAGAATATTTCTCTCTCTCTTTTTTTCCTTTAAAAAAATTTTTTTTAAATCACTAAGAGAATGCTCTTCGGCAAGTGTGTATTATCTAATGTATTCAGCTTTCAGTTGCTACTTTTTTCCAGATGAAGATGAGCTTCACTGAGGTTGTCCTTTTAAGTTTGTAGAGTCCCTTCAACACCTCACACAAAAGCATCTAGAGGCTTTTCATTTGTCTTAAGTATGTTTCAGATGTACAAATATTATTTACTTTAAACTCCAAATCAAAAGGTGCACCGTAACGGTTTTAAATAAAACATTTGTCAGGACTGAAATATATATAAATTCAAAGCAAGGCTTTTTTTCCCGTTATCAAATCGTTTATGGGAAGGGAGCACAGTTAGCAGATTTTAGGATACATACTGGGGGAACCGTTTAGCAACACACTTCAAGCAGGCACTTAATAAAGGAATTTACTTTCAATCCTCCAAAGATAAATATTACAAATCCACTCGACAGCTAGGCAGCAAAACGATGAAGTTAGTTTCCTATTTCAGACACTCCTAAGTATGCATGAACAAGACGGGGGAAAGCTTGATTTTGAAGTGAAGTTGATCAGAGAAATTGTTACCCAGTGTGTTTGTCTGCGGGGGCATTTTGAAGAAATGAAGAAAAACGTTCAGCTCTGGGCTCAGCACCATAAAACCCAGTTTGTAGTATGAGGGTCACGAAGGTTGGGTGACTGGGACTCCAGCCCTGGGATGGAAACCCTATTTTGTGAGCATTTAAATCAATACATCTTAGGGAACATGGAAGACATTGTGAAAAAATAGATCTCTTTTTATTTTGAATAAAAGAAAAAAAATAAAGCCCAAATATTACACTAACAAAGCAGATTAATTTAAGAATAAAATTCTCAAACAACCCAGGGAAAGA
>NW_006781263.1:1668837-1702560 GCF_000442215.2 Lipotes vexillifer
AAAGAGTCCCGACTGTAAGAAAGACAAAGGGTGTGAGTCTTTTTCTTCCCCTCAAGGAGGGGGTTTGTTTCATAGCTTTAAAATATTTTGTAGTGATTTCTGTTCTCTTTCATTTTTTTCCCCTTCGGTTCCTTTCCTGAGGACGGGACCAGAGCACCCCTTGTTATTACGTATCCCCAGGGAAGAGGCGCTTACCTTGTGTGGCTTTTAAGTGTAATGTACATTTTTCATTTTAAATGGGAGCTCCCAGCGACATTGTATAGAAGGGATTCCAGGCCCCCTTGATTATCACCACGTCTCCTTGAGCTGAGCTCCAGAAAAAAATGTGGAGGTGGCCCTCTGGAATGAATAAATTCTGTTGCAGCCTGTAATTATTTATTAAAATAGATTAAAGAAACAGGCTAAAAGGGAATCCGCCACTCATGTTAGAGATAGCATAATAAGAGTACACAGAAAGGGAAAATTAACACCAAGGAGGAAAGAATGTCAGATATATGTGTGCAAGAATACAGCCTCCCCTGCATTGTTGGCTCCCAGGAAGACACACTCCGGGGCTTTCATTCCTCAGGCTGGGCTGTGCCGATGAAAACGGGGGTTACTAATACGGATGTGTGTCTCTAATTAACATTAGAATTGAGTGGTAAACACAACCAGGGGAGAATTCAAGAGAGAGAGATGGGCTACCAGAGAAGCTAGTGTATGGGGGGGGGAGGGTGAGGAGGCGGGTTCCAGAGAAGAAATCTGTCAGCCCTTGTTCAGATGCCTTTAATTTTGTCACTTGAGTCACAATTGGAAACACTTTTTCTAGGACAATTGCTTCTGTGTTTAGTGGGCACTGTACTTACAGGCTCCTTTTATAGAGGGAGAATTTTATAAACTGAGCACACCATCATCAAACCATCTTGGGGGTCAACTTCCCACTTGTGCCTTTAGCTCTTACGAAAGTACTTTTATAGTGTCTTCTAATATATAGGATTTATCTGCGGTTCTGAGAAGAGCTTTTACACTTAATCCCTCACTGGAGCCCTAATTTGTTTTTCGCCCTTAAAACAGTACTTGCGATTAATTTTCATCAGATTCGGTAGATTTTTAGTATAGCCCCTCAAGAAAGGTAGGGTTGTGTTCCTGCCAGGTTTTGTTTTGTTGCTGTTGTTGTTGTTTGTGATGACTAGGGATGGGGACAGTGGCTGGGGGAGGGGGAGAACTTTTGAGTATAGATGCCAACATCATTAATGTATTTCTTCTTTTTTTAAGTCCAAAAAATTATAACTGGAAATGATATTTATGAGCAGTTGCCTGCAAATATTTTGGATCATATTTGTCTAAAGAAAATAAGAACTACCACCAATTTTTTAAAAAGGAGACTTTAAAAATACATTTTAACATGCCACAATTTGTTTTTGCTCTTTTACTCTGGCTTCTCCCATGATATTTGTGTGTAATATTATGCCATGATGTTTATGTGTGAAAACCAGAGTACACTTGCATGTGTTTTAGGGAAGAAAGCCTTTTTCTAGGAAAGTGAACATTTTTCCTTTTTTTCCATTTTTAGAATTGATTTATCAAACTAACAAAAGACTCATTGGGAAAGCTGTGTCATCTGTAAAAACAGCGTTTTACTTCCTCTCATACTTATAAGGCAAAATATTACAGAGACAAAAAAATGCACTGGAATCCTTTTAACCATATGAATACTTGTGAATTTTATTGAAGTTCACATGTAACCACTTTATTTAACCAATTTAATAAAGTGTGTGTTTTTTCATGTTATTTAATGCGCAGCCCAAAAAATTGTGTCCAAGGAAAATTTACATTTCCTGCATAGTATCTGCCTTTCCTTGTATTTGTTAGTAAAAAAAGAAAAAAAACAACACATGAATATATCCAGAGAAATGCTTCGGATTTATTCTCCTAAAGTCATACATGTTACATGTAGAGAACGTTGGAACTACATTTACATGTGTAAAAAAGCAGAGACCCCAAGGTCTCGGTTCAGAAAATGAAGGCACAGTATAAAAATGTCCAGCTGGAAATGTCATTCCTTGGGATCTCCTCAACCCAAAGTTATTACCATGCCAACGTCGTTCATTAGCTTTACTAATATTATGCTTCTGTTTATCTGCCCATTACCATCTTAACAAAAGTAAATCATTCCTATTCTGCCTAGATGGCATCCCTTCCCCCCAACCCTCCGAAAAACAACATTTGTTACCCATAAACAGGGGGATACTCACTCAGTGATAAGTATAATAGCTGAAATTGAATTTCCCTCCGAATGATTTAGTGAATCCTAGAACACATTTTTTACTTTGTTGTTTAGACTCAAGAAGGCATAAAATCTCTGCCATCTATTTATCATGTAGTTATTTTAATGTAAACATGTGTCTATTTCGATGAAGTGTTTTCATTATTAAGCTAATTCCAACGTGTCTCAGATAGACCAGGAGAAGGGAACACAACTCTTGCTGATGGGGAACCGAAATCTGCCTGGGCTCAGCCTGCTGTCAGATATGTCTTCATTAGTTTTTTGTCACTCACCGATGGCAAATGCTGCATAAATGAAATGACGATCAGGCCTGCCTTGATAACTTGTCTTATCTCATTAGTTCTCACATCAAAGTTAATCAGCAATGTGAATTGTAATTGCTAGAGGAGACAATGCGTAGATCACTGGTCGGGTTTTTTTTTTTTTTTTTTTTTTTTTTTTTTTTTTTTTTTTTTTTTTTTTTTTTTTTTTTTTTTTTTTTTTTTTTTTTTTTTTTTTTTTTTTTTTTTTTTTTTTTTTTTTTTTTTTTTTTTTTTTTTTTTTTTTTTTTTTTTTTTTTTTTTTTTTTTTTTTTTTTTTTTTTTTTTTTTTTTTTTTCCCCCTGTATGGCATCTTGAAACATCAGCAGGCTGGTTGGAGCAGATAGGCTCAGGAGGAAAATGATGTGGAAGGCATAATAAGTAAGCTGCTCAGAATTAATGAGCTAACCCAATAAGAAAAGAATGGCCAATCAATGTGAGTTGGGCAAATATAATTTAGAAATAATTGCTTGATTGGTTGCTTATAGTAGACTGATTTGACCACACACAAGGATTAAGAATTAAGATGTCAAGGCAAAAAAATAATTTGTCAACTGAGGGCATGTAATTTTTTGTTTCCTTCCCTTTATGATGGAAAGAGATGAGCGTTTGATGTGCTATGTGCCAGAATGAAAACATTAGACGCACTCCTTCTCTTTCTGTTCCCCTCACAACGCAGGCCCACTCAGAACACAATCGTGATGCTCCTGGACAGGACATGCAAAAGGTGCAGATTAAGAGAGAGTGTGTGGTCCCACGTTTGGCAGTTATGCCTGAAGGATGAATGGGTTGGTCCAAGGTGCTTGCATGGGCGCTGAGCTGCAGCATCATTTGGAGGCCTAGCCAAGGGATAAATGCGGATGCTTGCAAAATGCATCCCTCGTCTGTCCCAGGCTCGAAGAGTTCAGCTCACGTCCTCCATGTTCCCCGTGCAATTTTCCCTATGGCTATTCACCAATTAGTAGAGGGCCCTTGCTACATTCTTCTGTCTAAACTATTGGGAGAGTTCAGCCAGAAGGTAAATTTGCTTTGATCTACATTACACCTAATTGAGTCACCAGCAATGTCTCTATCCCAACATCAAGAAATGTGAAAATGTTAGATTATTTCACTGGGGATTAAACCTAATTTTCGCGTGCTCTGCATTAACCTATTAGGCTGCCTAATCTGCATTGCTAATAGGGCCGAGGCAGCTGTCACAGCTAAAGAAAAACATGGTCACGCAATCCTTGAATGAATGATTCCTGGCCTGATTAGTCTTAGTGAAGTTAGCTGAGCCCTGGTGATAAGGAAGGAAAATTCCCAGGTTGCCAATAGCTTTGAAAATTATCAGACTGTAGGCAAAAATATACCTCATGATTCACAGGCTTCGGTCCAAATGCTGAGTTGAGTGACATTATTTAAGACTGACTAAGGCTAACTCGAATCGTCACTCGCATAAATGTTTGTGTTTATTTTAAGGGACTAATGTAACGGATGCAGATTTAAATGCTAATAGAAGCCAGCCAGACACATAAAACCCTAGGCGTTGTTACTCTGTTGGTCTTTTATTAACACAGATTAAATTGTAATATTTTCTAGATAAACTGGCAAAACCAGAAAGATGCATTTTGCCCCTGAATGCTGGATCAGAAGGACTCTTGCAAGACTTCTAGTTTTCTTGTAGATGCACAGACCATGTTCACTCCTCTTCTTCTTGTTCGCTTTTACTTTTTTTAAGAAAATTAGAAAAACTCTTTTTTACAAGAATGAAAACTGGTTTGTGCTCATTGGCCAGATCCACTCTCTCTGCCTGTCCACTTAGTTGCAAGGGGTAGGCACGTATATTTCCTCATCCTGCACTTTGTTTGCTTAAAGAGAGGATTTGCTGCAATTTCAAGCCTTTGCTTGCCTCTCTCCATTTGATTTCAAGGGCAAGAGAGCCACCATGATGGGTAGGCTTGGGAAGTGGCAAATGTTCCAGGGAGTTTGGTGGCTGCAAATAGAGCTAGGAGTTGCTTTAATCCGATTAGCAGTTCTGCACAATGGGCCTGCCCAACCCATTGTGGACAGAAGCTTTTACTTTATTTGTTTCTATTAGTCGAGAATCGGTTATCAGAAAAGTGGAATTTTGCCCCATCAGATTGCCCAGACAATCAACAGAAAATAAATGAGGAAATAGTCTAATGTGTCAATATTTATCCTTTGGCCCTAATAGTCCGCAGAGAGGACCTGTTGAGCGCATGGAGTTGGCAGCCCCGTGTGCCCGTCAGCTCTCGACTGCTTCTCGTAAGGGCAGGCGCCGTAGTTGCTGTCGGCAGGGGAATTGGCATCTCAGAGGCCAGAGCACTGGCTGGAGAGTCAAGGGCTTTTAAAGGTCTAAGGTCACTGGACAGGAGAGCCAAGGAGAACCCTTGGTGGCCTGGGAGGAAGCCCAACGAATCACAAGGCATTTGTGACTGGGTTTCAAATGTGGAAAAATGTAGAACAAAAGGATGGAGAGATAGGCCGTCCTTTCCACCAGGGTCTTCCTCCTCCAGTTTCCCAGGAAGCTCCACTGGTTACAATCCTGGTTGGGGGGGGTGGGGAGGGTGTGGGTCTTCTCTTGCTTTTGTTGCCTATCATTGGTTGCAAAGGTTCAACATCTGAAACACTCTCAGACGGCCTTGGACGGTCCTGATCATCAAAGTCATCACAGCTAACAGGATGTGAGCATCGCTACACACCAGATATTGTTCTAAGCATCTGACGTTTGATTTCCCCCAGATCCCCTGAGATAGCTGCTCTCACGAGACCCCGAAAAGAACTCGCCCAAGGTCACTCAGCCTGTGGCTGCAGAGCCACGCCTGGAATCCGGGCGTCTGCCTCTAGCTCTTCATCACGGCTGGGCCCCAGAGTCCAGGCCTGGGCCAGACAGCCAGGGCAGTGCCTCCTGAAACGTTGCCCCTACGCACCTCCTCGCCTAAGTGCCCACCAGAGTCCTTCTTTCCGGTGGATGACTGCTGTCCCCCCTCCCCAAAAGCCCACGTCCACGACAAGGCAGAAGTGGTGTGTACGTCCCCTGCACATGGCCCCATTGATCTAGTGTTTTCAATAGCACAATCCATTCCATCCTCATGGCAGCTTTTCACAGAAGGAGGAACAGAAATTTCCATCATCCAAGCCTCCTTTTGGCCCTCCGACCACTGCAACACTTGAGCCTCGAGCCCCCAAGGGTCACCCCCAGGAGTCACATCCCTGCAACTTATCTGGATGGCAGACAATGCCCATGAATGGACCCCTTGCCCTCACTCTGCTGAAAGGCAACCTCCTCTGGGTCCCCGAAATGAGCTGTGGCTCCTGATTCATTCCCAGAAGGAGCAAACGGAGCCAATCATGGAGCACAGCATAGACATGGAGCCGTCCTGGTCCGGAGCTCTAGCCCGTGGCGCCGAGTTATCTGGCCCCTTCCTCTCCCAGGCAATGCCAGGCATCTTTGTATCGCTTTATATCACAGGATCACTGTACCTGTGTGGGAGTGTTAACAAACCTACAGTTATGAATTCCTGATATTATCTTTTAGTAAATTAGATCTGCCTTCCCTATGAATAGCAGAGTTAAGAAAGCTGCAACAGATTCTTTTTTTTTAAACAATATTTCTTTGAATTCTATATTATTCACTAGCAGATAATTGTCTCTTTCCAGCAATTCTACTGGGCTCATTGATTCTCTAGTAATGTGATGTGTCATCGCAATGCCAAACATTTTCAGGATCTCCAGTAAGAGCATCTCAGAGATACAGGTGAGGGTCATTAACATTAGCATCTATCTCAATACCTGTGAACGCCTGTGAGATGCCCAGTTATATTTGACAGGTGGATCAGTTTCCTATTGCTGCTGTAACTAATTACCACAAACTTAGTGGCTTAAAATGATACAAATTTATTCTTTTGCAGTTCTGGAGGTCAGAATCCAAAACACATCTTTTGGTTTTTTTTGGGTTTTTTTTGTGGTATGCAGGTCTCTCACTGTTGTGGCCCCTCCCGTTGCAGAGCACAGGCTCCAGACACTCAGGCCCAGCAGCCATGGTTCACGGGCCCAGCTGCTCCGCGGCATGTGGGATCCTCCCAGATCAGGGCACAAACCCGTGTCCCCTGCATCGGCAGGCGGACTCTCAACCACTGCGCCACCAGGGAAGCCCCCAAAACGTATCTTAAAGGGCTAAAATCAAGGGGTCAACTGAGCTGGCTCCTTCTGGATGCTCCAGGGGAGAATCCATTCCATGCCTCCTGCAGGTTTTAGTGACCACAGGCTGTATCACTCCCACTCTGCTTCTGTCCTCATGTCCCCATCTCTCCCTCTTTTAACGATCCTTGTGAATACACAGGGCCCACCCAGGCAATCCACGATAATCTCCCCATCTCAAGATCCTTAACCTGATCCCATCTGAAAAGTCCCTTTTGCTGTATAAAGTAACATACACAGGTTCCGGGGATTAGGACTCAGGCATCCATAGAGGGGCCGTGATTCAGCTATCACAACATGCAGGACATTCTGGCAAAGTGCTTGTCAATCACCCATCTGTTCACTTGTTTGTCCATTGACAATCTTGATTCGTGGGCACCGTGCTGGGGGCACCAGGGCTGCAGCAGGGACAGGACAGTGGAGCCTGAGATCTAGGGAGTGAGCTCACCATCCACAGAACGATCACACCGAATGTCAGTTCATTGGTGTTGGGGTGTGATCGGGAAAGGAACAGTTCAGGGATTAGACCGTGGGGCAGCTAGAGCTAGTCCAGCCAGGGTGGCACCTGGTGTCCTGAAAGTCTTCCCTGAGAAAATGACGTTTAAGCCAGGAGCTGAGGGAGGTGTAGGAATTCACTAAGGGGAGAGGCTGGGGAAAAGTGAGAAAACCACAAAGACTAAATGACCATCCGAGCCTCAAATAATGGTCAGTGTAGAGGAGAAGCGTTTGATTGCAGTGACGATGAGTCTTATTCTGCTGGAGTCAAAGTCCGGGTCCCTGTTCTGAGTGCGCATCAATGTTTGTGTTATTTCCTAAAAAGGGCAAGGAACTTTCTACAATATAGCTGATCAGCATCCTTCAAAAGTATTAATATCACAAGATATAAATCTGCTTTTTGTCTCTATAGAATTGCTGATTCTGGATATTTGATATAAATGGGATCACACAATATGTAGTCTTTTGTGTCCTCAGCATGATGTTTTCAAGGCTTGTAGCATATATCAGTTCTTCATTTCTTTTTATTGCCAAACACCATCCTGTTACATGGATATACCACATTTTGTTTAGCCATTCTTCATTTGATGGGCATTTGGATTATTTCCACTTTTTGGCTCTTATGATTAATCCTGCTATAAACATCCATATACAAGTTTTTGCGTGGACAAAGCTTTCATTCCCCCTGGGTGTATACCTAGGAGTGGAATTGCTGGGTTGTATGCTAACTCTTTGCTTAACCTTTTGAGGTGTTGTCAATCTGTTTTCCAAAAATGGCTGCACCATTTCCCATTCCCACCAACAGCATATGAGCGTTCCAATTTCTCCACATCCTTACCAACACTTGTTACTTTCTGTCTTTTTTTATCCTAGCCATCCTAGTAGATGTGAAGTGGTAGCTCACTGTAGTTTTGATTCTTTGCACTAATCTTAAAACTTTCCTATAAGTCTAAAATTACATCAAGATAAAAAATTAAAAGAAAAATGTTCTGTACCATAATTACTTAGTAATGAAGGACTCTGGGGAAGGTCCTAGCTTTCACTTAAACTGAGCTAATAAATGAAGAAATAGATCCTGAGGATAAGAGCAAACCTAGTGACCTGAGTTTTAGAAATCTGGATGCTTCCTGGGTTCAGTATTTCCATTCATTCTCTCAAAAAAATCACTTATCCAGCCTCAGTTATAAGAAGTTAATAACAAGACTAATACAGGGAAACGTGTACTGCTGTCCTTCCCGTGTAAAAGTGAACTGCTTTTGAAGCTCCTTCTTGATGGGGATTGAAAATAACACATACTCAAGTGCAATCAATTCATACCAAGTACCAAAGGCTATATTTATCTGTTCCCGTAGATACCATGTTCAGCACTGCAGCTGTGATTAGAGCTATCATTTGGTTAAGTTCACGGTATTCATTGTCATTTGCCATAACACATCTGGTTTTTGCAGAAGCTCACATAGGTAAATTAGATGAGGATTTGGTGGGGACAACCACCCCTGTATTCTTAAGTCTCTGAGAGTTGATGCAATTCCTCCTGCGGTGTGTTCTGATTCACTATCTTGGCCAGGACAGGGGAGGAATCATTTCAGGGCCTTCCACTTGGCCCACCATTTCATAATATTTCCATCCGTGTAATGCAGAATCGATTAGGATTCTGCCAGCTGGTAAGGATCTCCATCCTGATTATGCACGTGAGTACTGGGAAAATAACCTTAAGATGGGTGGGAGGACCCACTGGAAACATTGTGTTAAGGCTGTGGGCCAGAATCCATACTGTCACCTGATCTGCATAAATCCCACTCCAATAGGGGTGGGATCCCTTGGTGTGCATGTCGGCTCAGATTTCTATCAATCAGCTCTCTGAAGTCCTGGATATTTCCTTTTCTCTAGTGCATGTTATTATGGCAAATGGCCAATGTGGTCTAATTGACTGAAAACCAAATAGGACACAGGAAAAGTTTGTAAAAGAATGTGGAGGAAACTCAAAAATTACAGACCCATAGAAAGAACATGGACTTTGGATCCACACATATCTGGGTGGGGCAAGGCTCAACATCTTCTGTGCAGTGGGATTGTTAATGCCTACATTGCAAAAACATTCCAAATAAATACACAGAGCAGAAGGGCATGACACAGAGCATGCTGCCATTAAATAGGTAGCCATTTCTATTGATGTTACCAATGGGATGTCCCACTGGCCATGGTTCATTGTTCATACGGCCCATGAATGTCCACGTGGCACAGTCTTAGCAACTCGGATTTTGAGAGCTTTATGAGAATGGAACGGTTTCACCTGAAACTCTGGAGTGGAAGAATAATGAGCACCAGCATATAATAAAGACCATGTGTCTTTGGGGCAGCTCGATTTTACCAAGGAGCAGGAATTTAGCCTGAGACAATATGATAATGAAAACAAAGAGTTAGATTTATACCCTGCCTTAGTTTGGCTCCTGCAAAAGCAGAGCCTGAGTTAGGGACTTGGGTGCTGGTAGTTTATTTGGGAGGTGATTCCAAGGAGGGAAGCGGGAGAACCTTATAGGAGAGAAAAATTCTGTAAATTGTGTGTTGAGATTGTTATTGCTGCAGGCAACCGAGGCTCAGTTCTGCTGGGAAATCATGCAGATTGTACTTCTGTATTGTCTTTTCAAAAGACTAGAAGTTGAGAAATTTATCTTTTAACTCCTATCAGCCACTGCTGGAGGGTTACCCCTGGTTCTAGCCTACTTGGGGGCACCCATGGCTGAGTGAGCTCCCATGGCTCTAAGAACCCTAACAAGGCATGCAGAGCTGTTTGATAGGCCCTTGACACAAGACACTGAAACGTACTTAGGAGAAACCTACCTTAGCTAAAATGAGAGGCAGGCTTAGGGTGTGTATTTCAGGGCAGCAAATGGGCTCATGCACTCTATGGCTTCAGATCGCTCTATTATTCCATGGCTAAGCCACTGAGGTGTTTTGCTTTGTTTTTCATTAACTTCAGTTTACCCACCTACAGTGGTCTCATGGAAGACCATAATGATTTTCATGTGTTATATGGCATTTATTTCTGAGGATGCCGACCTCAGAAGTAGGAGTACAGAAAAGAAATTCCTCGAGCATCTTTTAACATTATGGCCTTTCCTGATGCACAGTCACTACACATGGCGGGAAGCATAGGGTAACAGGTCCAACTCAAATATCAAAAGCAAAATTTAGTTCTTGGATTTGGAAGAGTGTCTAAAGGACTTGGATTCTACAAACATAGCATTTTTGGCAGCTTGGGCTGTGGCAGCTATCATCCTTTGTCCATAAATTTCTCTTTATTTTAAGAGGAGCTGTGCCTACTTTCCCGTAGCTGATAAGAAGGTGCCTTGTATTATATGAATATACTCCAAAGCTTATGTGAAAATTCACTTGGCTGTACCTCAGAACTCTTTCCAATTTCCCATTTTGGGCCCATGTACAATGGAAACAGCTTTCTTTCAACAGATGCTGGAGAGAATTATAATCACTTTTTAGCTTGGGCTCACACCTCAAGAGGTGAAAGAGGTGTCTGGGGATTGGCTGTCAGCTTCCTAGTGACCCTACACAATGCCATGAGTCCACACCACTTCCTTGGAAGCCTGGGTCTCTGGGATGACCATGGAAGACTGATGGACAGAAAGGAGGTTGAGGCCTCCACGTCAGCCCAGGTTCCCCATGATCACCTTCTCCCTCAAAAAAAGACAAAAGACATGGAAATGTTTCTATTGTAAAGTCCCTCTGAAGAAGCCATTAATATTCGAAGCCGTGGCTTGGTACAGACTTTTGTAATTTGAAGGATGCTCTTTTTCTCAGGATGGAATCTACAGCCAATGTCACATGATGAAATACATCCTTCCTCCTCAGCTCGTCTTCCTCCTCTTTAAAACTTGGAGCCTGTTTGTTAGGACTGTTTTGATTGCAAGGGACAGAAACTCAACAGGACCTGGCATAAATACAGAGCGGCCCCTATTCCAGTTCCAACTGGAACTGGCATAAATACAGAGCGACCCCTGTTCTGCAGGAACAAGGGCCACCATCTAGAGCTGTGAGAGGAATACTCCTGGCTTCAGGAGCAATAGCTCAGTCCCAGGAGACTCTCTGCATCTCCTGGATACGTCCCTCTCTACATCCGCAGCATTCTTCTCTCTATAGATACGGATTACTTCTTCCGTCCCTCTGGCCCAGGAGGTAAAACTGTACAGCTCTGGATAATTTCCAACTAGTATGTCATAAAACCCAGACACCAAGAGGGAGACACACACTTCAGCTCCAAAATTCCCAGAGAAAGACTCTAATTGGTTCACTTTGCACCAATCAACTGTAGTCAAGATTCCATTCACAAGTAACAGGGCAGATCCCTCTATAACTGCGGGGACTGTAGAGAGAGACCTCAGAAAAAAGATGAGAGATTGCCAAACCATAATTCTCTCTTAGCAAAGGGGTTGGACCCAATTATTTCTAAGGGTCTTTCCAGCATTAATAGCCCGTTTTGCATTCTCTGCTTGACTTAAGCAGACTCTCAATTCAAGGGAGCCCATGATTGTGTGTTTCTCAAACAAAGGTGGAAATCTGCTCTAGACAAGGGCTGAACCTGCTGTCATGGAGATGAAAGCATCCCCAGTTACCAATCCTGCCAGGTCCCTTCTGTCCCTGGGCCTTCCGTTCTGTGAGCCCTTACACATCTCGGCTTGGGCACATTGTGATACCCAACTGAATATCCTGCCAGCTGAGGTCACCTTTGTTCTGAGTCAGAAACCAGTGCCCCCAAGAAGGGAATCATGGGGATCAAGAGTATTTAAAACTCCAAGTCACCACTGCAGAATTATCCTCTTTACCTTCTGATTATTATAAAATCAACAACTTTTAGCAAATATTGGATCCATTGATTTATTCATTCTAAAATTCTATATTACATCCCTACTATGGGCAAGGCGCCATATAGATTGAGTGGTACAAAACTGAATACTGCGTCATTTCTGCATTCGTGGAACTCATTTGTCTGTTTACATCTTGTCTCAGTCAGTTCAGGCTGCTGTGACAAAGATATTCTGGACTCGGGAGCTTAAACAATGAATGTTTATTTATTTCTCACATTTCTGGAGGCTAGAAGTTTGAGATGAGGGTCCCAGCAAAGTCAGGTTCTGGTGATAGCCCTCTTCCTGGATTCTTGTCATGGTGGAGAGAGAGGGAGACAGAGAGAGAGCAAGCTCTCCCATGTCTCTTCTTAAAAGAGTACTAATTCCATCACGCAGGATCCACCTTCATGACCTGTTACCTCCCAAGGACCCCCTTCTCCAAATACTATCACATTGGGGATTAGGGTTTTAACGTACACATTTTGGGGAGACATTCAATCCATAGCATGTCTGTTAGAGAAGCAGATGTAGGCAAGTATTTGAAATAGTATATTAAAGATGCAAAAACAGAGTGATGAGCAATAATTTTAAAAATGAAGAGAATTATTAACTATACTGAAAAAAGGGGGAAGGAGCCTCAGAGAAGAATTCATCAGGGAGGTGATACTCGAAACAGTTCTATAGGAATAAGGAGTTTCCCAGGGTAACACAGAAGAAGAGATACATCAAAACCGATCATATTAATGGGGTTTCCCCAAAATCAGAGGCATCTCACCGAGGACATCATCAAACCAGTTGCCTGACGAGGAATCCTGCTGCAAGGAATCATGCGTTTCGCATGTCAGATTTTGCAACTTGCAACTTTCCTTAAGTCAAACTACTATAACATACACACTCCCAAAATGTATATATTAGGACTGAAATGCAACAGGAAACTATTTCTTATTCATGTGGCGGTTGGCTGACACCTCCACTCCATGCCATAGGAGCCAAGGAACCAAGGACTCCGGTTCCTTCCACCTGTGGCCCCATCATCTCCTAAGTCCTCACCTGTTTTTACTAAGTCGACAGCCGGAGAGAGAGAGCACAGTGGGAGCAGCCCCCTCTCTTAACAGCCTTAGCAGGGGAGTTGCACACACCACCTCCACCCACATTCCATTGTGAAGCCAGTCACATGCTCACACTTGTTTGCAAGGAAAACTGAGAAACATAGTCCCTTCCTGGGCAGCCACTTCCCAACTACAACAAAATCTATGGGCAGAAAGTATTGATTTTGGTCAACAGCTACCTACCACTACCACACTTAAAAAAGATATAAACCACCTATAAAACATACATACCCTTCAAATTATTGACATATAAACAGGCCACAATGAGAATAGAAACTGAGAGGAGAAAAAAAAAAAAAAGAACTCAAACTTTTAAGTTCTTGCTTAAAAACACTTAAGATGGCAGTTTGAGGATACTGGGAGGGGGAAGGGTAAGCTGGGACAAAGTGAGAGCGTGGCATGGACATATATACGCTACCAAACATAAAATAGATAGCTAGTGGGAAGCAGCAGCATAGCACAGGGAGATCAGCTCGGTGCTCTGTGACCACCTAGAGGGGTGGGATAGGGAGGGTGGGAGGGAGATGCAAGAGGGAGGAGATATGGGGATATATGTATATGTATAACTGATTCACTTTGTTATAAAGCAGAAACTAACACACCATTGTAAAGCAATTATACTCCAATAAAGATGTTAAGAAAAAAAAAGAAAATTAAAAAAAAATTTTAAATCCTAAAATTTTAAAACATTAAAAATTTAAAACATTAAAAAACATTAAAAAAAACATTAAAAAACATTAAAACAAAAAAATTTTTAAATCCTAAAATTTTAAAACATTAAAAATTTTAAACATTAAAAAAACATTTAAAACATTAAAAAAAATTTAAAACATTTTAAAACATTTAAAAAAAAACATTAAAAAAAACATTAGGGCTTCCCTGGTGGCGCAGTGGTTGAGAGTCCGCCTGCCGATGCAGGGGATACGGGTTCGTGCCCCGGTCTGGGAGGATCCCACATGCCGTGGAGCGGCTGGGCCCGTGAGCCATGGCCGCTGAGCCTGCTCGTCCGGAGCCTGTGCTCCGCAATGGGAGAGGCCACAACAGTGAGAGGCCCACATACCGCAAAAAAAAGAAAAAAAGAAAAAAAAAAAAAAAAAAAAACATTAAAAAAAAAAAAAGTTTGGGCTTCCCTGGTGGCGCAGTGGTTGAGAGTCCGCCTGCCGATGCAGGGGACACGGGTTCATGCCCCAATCCGGGAAGATCCCACATGCCGCGGAGCAGCTGGACCCGTGAGCCATGGCCACTGGGCCTGCGCATCCGGAGCCTGTGCTCCGCAACGGGAGAGGCCACGACAGAATTTTTAAATAAAATGTTAGCCATTTTAAAGCAATCTTGAGTGATAGGATATCTTTAAATATTCTCTAAAAGCATGAAAAGCAAGTCATTTTTCTAAAGTAATGTCTCAGCCATGTGTCAGCAGCAGCGCTAGCCTCATATTCTGGTTTCCTATTTGCATCTTGTCAGAGGGGACAGGGAATTTCTGTTCCTGTTATTCTGCTTCCCTCTATTATCTCTGGGAGGGAAAATGGGCTGGATTTGTTTTTATTTTTCATTATTCACACACTGAGGCTGATCAATATTTCATACCTGTATGCAACGCTGGTTTATGAAACTGTTATTATAAAAAGCGCCTACTGGCATATTCCAGGGAAGGACATGGAGTGTTCTAGCTCTTGAGGCTACACTTGCAGACCATGTCTTGACAGCTGTCTTGGGTTGCCTTCTCCCAGAAGCAGATCCTGAGACGGGGAGCCAGGTGCAAGCAGATGATCCCTTGGCAGGGGACCCCAGGAAACCCCAGCAGAGGAGGGGGCGGGGACACAGTGAAGGGGTGCAGCCCATGCAGGGCAGCCCATGGGCAGTCAAGGCAGTTACCGCTGAGGACCCCTGGAACTTTGGCGGGACAGGCCGTCAGATGCAGTCACTGTGGGTTGAGCACACGCTGTACTCAGCCCAGCAGCCCCACCCCAAGCTGAGGGTCAGCACAACCTTACCCCCGCTTCCCTCCACTTGCTGCTCGTCCCTCGTCTGGGATTGGTTTCCCCCAGAAGTAAACCCCGAGACAAGGAAAGCGCAGGGGGCTATGTGAGAGGTGAGGCCAGGCAGTCCTGGAGGTGAGGCAGGCCAGGGCCTGGGGGGCACCCTCGGGTGTGTTTAGCCCCCCTGACTTACTGTGGAAGGCAGATGTCAACCCCGTCAGCCCTTTCGGGGCCGGCGCGATGTTGGACAGCGGTAGTGGGCTTCACAGCATCCTCTTCTGCCTTATTCCTAAGGAAGGTGACTTAGGAAAATGAACATCAGATTCTACTGGACGCCACCTGCCCACAGTGGGCCCACCAGGCTCAGCCAAAGTCAGGCTCTCCCTGCCTGCAGAATGCTGAGCAGGGATGGCTTTTGGCCAAGGTGGGGACTTGTGAGAACTTGTCCGCATCTGCCTCTGAAGCCACAGTGGATTCCGGAAGCTCGGGAGAGCACCGCCAGGCTCAGGGCTCCGGTGTGTGACGAGGGCGCGGCCTCGCATTATGTTGGATGGAAGATGAGGGGCATTCTCCTCCCAGAGATATTTAAGCAAAATATCCGGAATGTCTGGGGCCACAAAATCTTCCTCCCCACGTTTCTCCTTCCTCCTTCGCGAAACAAGATAGGAAAGTGCCTGGCCCGGTCCTCCCATTCGTCTCGTTCGGTGAACTTGGATCAGATTCTGTAACTCAGGATGGGGGCAAGTGGGTGCCTGCATTCTCCTGGGTCAGACGCCGCTCCGCGCAGGGGGATTCTCAGAGCGTGCACTCAGCCCTGCCCGCTGGTATGGGTGGTTTGCTAAACCACCTTCTGTATGTTTAATCTCCAGGGCACGATGAAAGAACAGACAGAGACAGAGATGGCTGCAGAGCGCAATTTAAGGCTTTTTTATTAAAGGGGGCTAAGGGAGGAAAAACGCACTTGAAAATTTATCAACATCTAATCCTGCTAAGATTTTCTCCACCATATGCCAGCACCACAGTACACTGGAAATGTGTACTAACTAACCCTGATACACCATGTGTGTATGCTTTATATGCAGCCCCTGACCTTTTTATTAATAACTTTGCGTTATATTCATTGACCTGAAACAAATTGAATTCATTGGCACTCACTCAAGAACTGAATTACATAGTCTTCTTAATTGGTCTCTTATTTATTTAAATGTGAAAAAGCAATGGCTTGCCACCTGTAATATTTTTCCAACAAAATAAAATCAGAATTCGAATATTTTCCCCCAACCTAGATGATGTTTTCAATCATCTAGCTATGAATACATATTTAGCTATGAAACTCTAGTTCTGGTATTATCTCCAAAAAGAATCTCTTAATTTTCTCTTTCATTGCCAAAGCCCTGAAAAATGCTGATATAGAGACGTGTTAATTAGAGGAGATTTCTGGAAATCAGCAGAGCTAGGAAGGCTTTTCTGGGAAGTGGCCCTCAGAATAGGCGGTACTGCACGTCGTCACCAATAGTTAAACCGTCTCCCCCCCTCCCCGCCGGCACCAGCTCTTTGGAGCCTCCTATGTGATTTAATATAGCTCTGGATGGCAAAATCAAGAGGGTTAAGACGGGAGTTTGTTAAACATGCGAAGATATTTTCCACTGCATTTGTTAGTTTTTAAGTCCTTGAGCTGCATTGTCTGTTGACTGGAGTGGGGGGACAGATATCTAATTTCAGGAGTTTAGTGATGTGCTCATATCCACGGTTTCACGGGCAACAGATACCACTGGTAACATTGTTCTCAACGCCGTTCACTCATCTCTTTACTTGGAGGATTCCTGCAAGCGATGGAAGAGATAGAAGCCACTGGAAATTTTTGGCTTTGCTTTCTAATTCCAGTGTGAAATTAATTGTCCCAACTGCAAAGAACTACTTTACTCCTTTACTTACTATATTTAACTTAAAAATGCAAATGCTATTAGTGGACTGATGGCTGATAAAGGTACCTTTGTGACCGGCTTTAACCTCTATTAGTGAGGATTATGAGGACGTAGGCACACTGGCATTTTCTAAGTGTCACTGTGACAGCACTTGCTGCACAAATGCCTGGCTGTCACCGTGAGTTTTATCACTCGCTTTTTCCCTCCGAATGTAGACTAATAAGCCCAGAAATTACAATTGCCTCCCTGCCGAATCTGTGATAGGCGGAAATAATGATATCAGTGCCCTGTTAATCTTCTTGCCTCCGCGCTTGGCACTGTCCTATTGAGTCACCTGTCACACTCCGCTTTGATGAGACGAATTCAATCTCCCTGCTATAATGACAATGGGGCCATTTTAATGTTTGGAAATGATTATGCGGAGGCTTCGCCGTGCTCTGTCTTGACGAGCAAGCCGGGGCACAGAGCACGCCAGGAGAGCAGGCTCTGGCTTTCGGGCAGGTAGTGGAGATGCTGAGTTATTGGGAGAGAGGCGTAGCCGTTGGCTTCCTCGAGAGCCTTCTGGGCTGGCTTTGCAGGAGGGAAGGATGGGGAGGGGAAGAGGTGGGACCACTCTGGCAGAAGCATAGCCATTGGCTAGTCTCTCAGTTATCCGCACAAATTTGCCTCTAGAAGGATTTTCCAGGATGCTCTGTGGTGTTCAAGGAAGCAGGGAGGGCTGGAGCTTAGAAATCATCACGGTCACACTACCAGCACCACTGGCTGGGCTGGAGCAGGGCAGCCAGAGATGGGTTGTTGAGTGCTTCTCCAAGACATTAACCAAATCAGATTATGCTCACCCCAGGCCTTGTTCTTTGAGAGCAAAGATCCTTGCTCTTCGAGAGTAATTCTGCTGCAGAGCCAAAATATATAATTTGGAAAATACCAGGTGTTAATGAAATCTAGAGTAACCAGAATCCTTAACCACTGCTGGTGTCAATTTCTAAAACCACTTTGGAAAACCAGACATGTACACACCAGCAATTTTACCCCTAGGTAGATTCTCAACAGACATGCGTGTACGTGTTTAACAAAAGACGTGAACTAGAACATTCATAGCATCATCCTTTCTCAATGGCACCCAGCTGAAAATCATCAGATACCCATCAACAGTAGAATGGATAAAGCAGTTGGGAATTGGTTTACAGTGGAATAGTATACAGCCATCAGAACGACTGAACCACAACTACGCAGATGAATCTCACAAACAGGATGCTGAACGAAAGAAGCCAAACTTCAAGGGTCAGTACAAAAGGATTTGGAGGCAGGAAAAATTGCTCTACGGTATGAGAAGTTGAGATCGTGGTTGCCTGGGTGGCAGCAATAACTGGAAGAGGACACCAGGGGGAGCTTCATTTGTGTACGCCTCTGTGTGTACAGTATGATTTTAATAAGGTGTCATTTTAGTTTAACATTTTTAAGGTAACGTAGGAGGCACCTGTGCATTCTCTCTGCCTTTATAGCATAAGGGGAACAAGGACAGAAACACTACTTTGTAGCTTGCCCCCAGCCTCCCTCACCAATCACCTGCTCTGCATGGATGGGATCTGGGAAGGGGGCTTACTGATGAGAAGCAAGAGTAGTCCTGTCTCAAAGGCTGGTTACTGAAAACTGGAGGGGGAAAGTGCTGAGCCATCTTGCCAAAGTGGTCCCCTGTGGATCCCTTGTCTTTGGTCAAGAGCACGGAGAAGGTACTGGAAGCCACAGGACGTGTGTCTGCTACACTCTTCAGGAGGCGGGACAGGAGGCCGTCTATAGGGTGGAGAATCAATCAGGTGCCCAGGGCTGCTTCCTAGCTACGTCCCCTACAAACTCTTCCTGCCCCGCTTCAAATCAGAGCCTTTCTGACGCAGCCACCAACTATAAGTCATGTAATCGAAAAGTGCTCCCTTTTGGAACTACTGCTTATACGTGGCTTCCCTATTTGGACAACAAAGCTCAAGCAAAGCATTCTTATCTCAGGTAATCATATCCCAGAGGGGTAGCAGCACATGGAACAGACATAACCCACAGTCTCTGATCCTTCTAGAAGGGCAGCTCCCAAGCTCCCTGTTAAAGTGGAAAAAAAAAAAAAAAGGGTTTGCAAGAAGGAGCCATAATTCAGTAAGCAAAATCACGTGCTATTGGACAGGGCTTTGTAATGTAAATTGCTTGGCTTGTTTCCAGAGTGAAATGGAGGTGCCCCTGGCTGATTAAATAGTCTCCACATTCACTCTCTACCTTCATTTGTTTCTCCTGGCAGTTCGTTTTGTTCATCTCCTCTGTCCAGATGCAGGGTTCATTTAAGTTACTGGTCACTGGTTGATAGTTGCAATAAAAGTAAACTGCATACACATTTTAATCTTATTACACAAGACTCTTAGCAGGCTCTTGATCTTTCTTAAACTTGGAACTAGAACAGTGGTCTTTTAAAAATACCGACAACCATAATAATAGCAATGAATCCACCCAGTTTTAAATTATTTTCAAGAAAATAGGGTTTTCACTACCACCTGCTTGCAGTGTGACACCTTGGGAAAGTTCTTTATCCTCTCTGAACTTCAGTTTCCTCACCTGTACAGTAGGGATAAGAATAGCACCTGCCCCTCAGAGTTATGATGAGGATCAAATGAGATAATGCATGTAGATAATGCACGTAGATAATGCATGTAGCATGGTGCTCACTGCATTGGACGGTCTGGATAAATGGCGGCCCCTGCAACGGTGACAATTAAGATGCTATTTCCTTGAGCGAAGCTCACCAACAAACAGGCTTCCATTGCCTGGAAGATAAAACTTACAGTTGACTATGGCACCCAAGCCCTTCACGGCCCGACTCTAACCTGCTGCTCAGCCCTGACGTCTCTAAAGATTGGATCCCTCCCCATTTCCCAAACCTGCTCTGTGCTTCTTTTGTTTTTTTCTTTAACTGAGATGTAATTGACATATAACGTTATTAGTTTCAGGTGTACAACATAATAATTCAATATTTAAATATATTTTGCAATAAGCTCACCACAATAAGTCTAGTTAACATCCATCATCACACATTGTCACAATTGTTTTTTGTTGTGGTGAGGACTTTTAAGATTTACTGTAAGCAGACTTACAGACATCAAAAACAAACTTATGGTTATCAAAGGGGAAATGTAGGGAGACGGAATAAATCAGGAGCTTGAGGTGAGCATACAGACACTACTATATATAAGATAGATAACCAACAAGGACCTACTCTATAGCACAGGGAACTCTAGTCAATATTCTGTGATAACCTATGTGAGAAAAGAATCTAAAAAAGAATGAATATATGTATATGTATAACTGAATCACTTTGCTCTACACCTAAAACTAACACAACATTGCAAATCAACTACAATAAAATAAAAATAACCTTTTAAGAATAAATTAATTTTTTAAAAAGATCTACTGTTGGCAAATTTCAAGTCTACAATGCAGTATTGTTAACAATAGTCACCGTGCTGTATATTCCATCCCCAGGATTCCTCTGTCTTATTACTGGAAGTTTGTACCTGCTGCGGCTCTATTCTTTCTTTCCAACCCTTTCCCCACAAGCATCTGTGATAGAATTTCTTCCTTTCTCTTCATTTATTTTTTCCACTTTAGAACCTACTGTTTCTTCAAGGCACAGACAAGAAGCACTTTCCTTCATTAATCTTTTGCTCCCTTAGGGAGAATCTTAGGTACTTTGGTGGGGCCCGGAGGCAGGCAACACAGCAGAACCTCGCGGGTTTTAGTTTTGGGGCAGAGCAGTTACCGCTCTGCTGTTATCCATGCGATCCCTGTCACTCTCCAGCCTCCCTCCCAGCGTACCTTGCTCTGGCAATGAAGTGGGAATGGAAGTGATGGTGACACTTCCAGGAAGAGCACAGCTCTCAAGTCCTTCCTTCCTCCCACCACAGCAACCTCAGAAGCCACATGATCCAGAGGAGGCAGCTACAGAAGAGGGGCAATTCCAGCAGCCCGGCCCCTGCGTGAGCGAGGACAGCTCGCCAGGACCCAGGATGGGATACCCAGACCTTTGTTGTGTGAACCGCTGAACTGCGGAAGGTAGTTTGCTGCTGTGTCTTCCTCCTCTGTGCTCTTAGATCCTCAGAATCTATGTCTTAACCGGCATTGTGTGGTACTGGTTTTGTGTGTGCGTGTGCGTGCGCACACATATACACACGTGAAATTTCTTCCTGGAAGGCTGTGCCCTCCTAGAATTCAGAGGTCAAGTTAGCTTTGTCTTTGACTTTCCTATGGTGCCTACCAGGTGCTGGAACATAGAACACATTCAGAAATATTTGTTGAATTCATCATGCTTCCCTTTATTTCTGAATTAAGACAAAGTCCAAACGGGTCAAAGGACATTTTTCCCTAAACATAGTAGTAAGTGATCATTCTCCCACTTGGGGGACATCTTCCTTTTCAATAAAAGAATCCCCCCCCCCAAGAGAGTTCCAAGCCATTTGGATGTGAAGCATCATCACAGTTCCACGAGGTACCAGTCTCCTCCTTCTCGTCAGAGACTGCTCCCAGCCTCACTGGTTGAGCTGTAAGTCACCAAGGACAATGATTTGTGGCATGTTTGTGAATCTGAACAGGCAAATGGCTGCGTGTTTCTCTGAAAGCAGCCCTCCCTGGAATAGCTGTGTGTGTGTGTGTGTGTGTGTGTGTGTGTGTGTGTGTGTGTGTGTAATTCCCTTCATTAGTGAATCAACATGTATGCTGGTTAAATGTGTACAGATGATGGATTTCTATCAGAGCCAAGCCCATAGCATCATGGCGCCCTGACGTTGGGGCTATGGAGCTACCACCTCCTTGTGCAGATGATTCAAAGAAAGCAAGGGAAATTCCTGCAACACAGGAGACACTTGTGTACCTTTGCTTTATTTAAATATGTTCTTTACTGCTCGCAACTACTAACCTCTTTATACATAAAATAATCACGTGTAATGATAACCAGGCTTTCATTTAAATTTCAAAACAATCCAGTGAGAATGTTTCAGAGTCTTTAGACAGCCCTACTCTAGTCTGATCATTTTGTCTCCCTTGACAAAGGAAAAAATGAAAAATAGAAAAGAAAAGGCCCTAGTTTGACTGAATTGATGGTAAATTTATTTATTTTGTGGACAAACTGTGGATCCGGTCAAAATCTTGGTCTAAGAAACTCCTAAAGAAAACAAAGCATTAATTTGACAAAATTCAAAGAGATTTAGTTTGAACAAGACACTAAAGAAATGTCTTGGGAAAGGTCTTAGGGAAAAAAAGAGATGAGACAAACATAAAAAGATGCTGGGCCCGGGAACTTAAATTTCCAGATATCACTGAAGCAATCAACACAGAAGAAACAAGCGCTCGTGAGGATTCCGTGCATTCTGACATTTAATATGAAAGGTGGGACAGGGGATTCGAGAGGGTGGGGAGAATAGTGCAGGGTCAATTCTGAACGAGGAGAAAGGGGCTTCCCAGGAGGTTTGCATAGAGGGGTTTCCACGGCAGGGCTGAATAAAAGCCTGTTGTTTCCAGGTTTCTCCACACCTTTGCAGAGAAGAGCTGCGTTGGGAATAAATGATGCCAAGGTGTCAGGCAGCCGCTTCTGCATAGACAGGCATTCCAGATGAACTGCCTCATTGCTGGGGGAAGTTCCCCAGTCTGGGGTTGTAAATGGGTCCCAAAGGGAGTTCCCGAGAGTCCGTGGAGAAAATATGGCTCCCAGAACAAACCACAAGATTAAGAGATACACACCACAAAGTCCACAGTGGTCACTGCAAGAGTGGGACTCGTGTCTTTGCAGACTAGAAATGGCTGTAAACCAACCAGGGGCCAAGGCAGGCGGCCAGGGGTCAGGCTGGTGGCTGGTGAATGGGGTGTCTATGAGGTTGCTGCTCCTTAAACGGCTCACGAATGATTCAGGATCATGAGAGAAACGCTAGAAATTGCAGGTATCTGCAGAGGGAAGAGAGCTCAGTTCTACTCCGTTCTTGAGCTAATGAGGATGTCTTCTGAGCCTTACCTTGTGCCTCGCTTGGATGAGAAGCTGGAATCTCAGTATCAACATGTGCCACATAATCAAGGCTCCTCCATCGTCAACCAAATGCATGGCTATTTTCGGAGGAAGCTGTTTTGACTTCCTCACATTTCCAGAGACTTGGGAACAGCCAAGAGCCTCCTAGAGAAAGGTTTGAAGTGAGCTTAATAGCTCCTTACGGCAGAGTGGGTTCAACACATGCCCTTCAAAAGCCAGTGCCCCCGGACATGTCCTCAGCATACGATGTCGGGCTCTCTGACCCTCTAGGTTCTCAGGGTCGTGGGAGCCCAAACAAAGCAGAGAGGAAAGGGTGGTTTAACAGAAAAATTAATGTACAGCACATTTTCTGTTATTTGGGCACCCCTTTTCCTTTTATTTATTTTATTGAAGTTTAATTGATTTACAATGTTGTGTTAATTACTGCTGTACAGCAAAGTGATTCAGTTACACATATATATATGCATTCTTTTTTTATATATACTTTTCCATTATGGTTTATCATGGGATATTTTATATAGTTCTCTGTGCTATACTGTAGAACCTTGTTGTTTATCCATTCTATATATAATAGCTTACATCTGCTAACCCCAACCTCCCAGTCGACCCCTCCCCCAACACACTCCCCCTTGGCAACCACCAGTCTGTTCTCTATGTTCATGGTTCTGTTTGTTTCATAGATAGGTTCATTTGTGTCATATTTTAGATTCCACATATAAGTGATATCATATGCTATTTGTCTTTCTTTGTCTGACTTACTCTGCTTAGTATGATATCTCTAGTTGCAACCATGTAGCTGCAAATGGCATTATTTCATTCTTTTTTATGGCTGAGTAATATTCCATTGTGTATATGTACCACATCTTCTTTATCCATTCATTTGTCAATGGACATTTAGGTTATTTCCATGTCTTGGCTATAGTAAATAGTGCTGCTATGAACATAGGGGTGCATGTATCTTTTTGAATTATAGTTTTGTCTGGACATAAGTTGGGTAAACTTTTTAGTATTTTATCATACGGCTATGTCTATTTTAAATGTTTCTTTATTGATTTTAAAATCTTGAGTAATCTTAAGAGGAAATTCTCTCTTATTCCTTTTCAGGGGGAGTTTGCGAGCACGGGCATAGCTTCAAAATTGAGGATGTTGGACTTCCCTGCTGGCGCAGTGGTTGAGAGTCCGCCTGCCGATGCAGGGGACACGGGTTCGTGCCCCGGTCCGGGAAGATCCCACATGCTGTGGAGCAGCTGGGCCCGTGAGCCATGGGTGCCGAGCCTGCGCGTCCGGAGCCTGTGTTCCGCAACGGGAGAGGCCACAACAGTGAGAGGCCCACGTACCACAAAAAAAAAAGAAAAAAAATTGAGGATGTCATCAGCTCTAGTAACCCCAGCTCTCAGGCACGTCCCCAGAAGCAGATCCTGAGACGAGGATTCTGAAGCACGTTTTCTTAAGCAGGTGCTCTCAGGGGAAACAGAGAAGGGCTCGGAGAAGCTGGAAAAGGAAGCAAGGATGCCAAGCCCAGGTGTGGTCGCAGGCAGAGGCCCGCAGAGGACAGCAGGGGCCGACCTCGCAGGATGCTCAGGAGCACAGGTTATCCCAGCCTGGGGCAGGTGTTCAGAGCACCCAAACCTGGGGAAGCCCACACGGTAAAGGTAAAAAGGCATCTGAGCGGGTATAGTTATCGAAAAATGGGAGAAAGTGGGAGTGGGGAAAAACAGTTATGTCCTCTTCACAAATCAGAGCAGAAACTCAGAACGGCACAGTTTATGAAGTGTGGCTGTGTAGATGGATGCGGAGGGCATTACGCTGAGTGAAATAAGTCAGAGAAAGACAAATACTGTATCATATCACTTATATGTGGAGTCTAAAAAATACAACACTAGTGACTGTAACAAAAAAGAAGCAGACTCACAGATCTAGAGAACAAGCTAGTGGTTACCAGTGGGGAGAGGGAAGGGGGGGAGGGGCAATACAGGCATAGGTGATTAAGAGGCACACACTATTATGTATAAAATAAGCTGCAAGGGGATTCCCTGGCGGTCCAGTGGTTAGGACTCAGTGCTTCCACTGCCGCGACCCGGGTTCGATTCCTGGTCGGGGAACTAAGATCCTGCAAGCAGCGAGGTATGGCCAAAAATAAAATAAAATAAATAAAATAAGCTACAAGGATATATTGTACGACATGGGGAATATAGCAAATATTTTATAATAAGTATAAAAGGAGTATAACCTTTAAAAATTGTGAATCGCTATATTGTACACATGTAATCGCTATATTGTACACATGTAATCGCTATATTGTACACATGTAATTTATATAATATTGTACTTCAACTATACTTGAATTTAAAAAAAAGAAGCATGGTTGTCAGCCTCCAAAGTGGCCCGCAAAGAGCCTCCCCTCCTGGTTTTCAAGCCCTGGTGCAGCCCCTCCCACACTGGATCATGGCTGGTCCGCGTGCCCAATAGAATACAGAGAAGTGATGGTATGTCACTCCACTAGGCTATACAAGACACACTGGTTCTCTCCTGGGCCACCTGCTCTGTCGGAAGCCAGCTGCCACACAGGGGAACTCAGGAGCCCTGTGGAGAAGCCACGAGATGAAGCTGTGGGAAAGACTGCCCCCTCAAGCCTTCACATGGCTGCAGCCCTTGCCAACATCTGGACTGCAATCTCCGAGAGACCCTGAGCCAGAATCACCCAGCTCAGCCACTCCTAAATCTCTGGTCTTCAGAAACTGCGTGAGATGATAAATGTTGGCTGTTTTAAACTGCTACGTCTGGGAGTAATTTGTTACGTAGCAATAGACAACTAACATGTGAAGCATATATTCAAAGCATGCTCTGTGCCCTTATGGGTGGTACCAAATGCAAACACCTCCAGACACCAAACCAAGAGGAGAGTCTAGAACTGGGCCAGGGTAAAAACACAGTGGTCCCCATGGATGGCAATGACAGCAAAGCAGCTTTGAGGGGACTAGGAGCCTCTCCCACGCTGGTTACAAATTGCTGCTCCAGATTTAGAATCAGTGCCTCGAATGAGGACAAGAGCAAGTTCCCAGTAAAGGAGCCAGAAGGAAATGTATCACAGGAATATGTTAGAATGATTTTCGTCATGATTAAAATAAAATAAAACTTTTCCACCCAGCAAGGAAATTTTAGTTCTGTGGAAACTCTTTTTTTTTTTTTTTTTTTTTTTGTGGTTTGCGGGCCTCTCACGGTTGTGGCCTCTCCCGTTGCAGACCACAGGCTCCGGACGCGCAGGCTCAGCGGCCATGGCTCACGGGCCCAGCCGCTCCGCAGCATGTGGGATCTTCCCGGATCGGGGCACAAACCCGTGTCCCCTGCATCGGCAGGCGGACTCTCAACCACTGCGCCACCAGGGAAGCCCGTGGAAACTCATTTTTAGAGAAGACTTTTGGTTCTCTACTCAGCGGCCACCTCAACCCTCTTTTCCATGGTGGCAGAGCCACTCAGAGGCTACAGTGATGAGATATGCACTTTCCCAGCCTCCCTGGCAGCTGGGTCTCAGCCAATGGGACCCAAGGCATTCTGCAGAAGAGATTTTTGGAAAGGTCTTCCATAAAAAGAAAGACACACGGGGCAAAAATGCCCCTTCCTGCCCACCTTTAGATCTTGGGTGAGAATTTGTTACTTGGATCTGCAGCCACAGTATTGCTGTATTGAGGAGAAAGCCAAAATGTTCATGAAGAAACTCACTCACGGGGTTTCCCTGGTGGCGCAGTGGTTGAGAATCTGCCTGCTAATTCAGCGGACACGGGTTCGAGCCCTGGTCTGGGAAGATCCCACGTGCCGCGGAGCAACTAGGCCTGTGAGCCACAACTACTGAGCCTGCGCATGTGGAGCCTGTGCTCTGCAACAAGAGAGGCCGCGATAGTGAGAAGCCTGCGCACCGCGATGAAGAGTGGCCCCCGCTAGCCGCAACTAGAGAAAGCCCTCGCACAGAAACGAAGACCCAACACAGCCAAAAATAAATTAATTAATTAATTAATTTTAAAAAAAAGAAAAGAAACTCACTCAGATCCCTGACCTCACTGAGCACCTGAAGGAATGAACCCCAGAACCAACTACCTCCATACTTCATGTCAGTGAGAAAACGAGGCTCAGTGTTTTAGCTGGGTATTCTGTTACGTGTCACAAATTCAATCTGCTGCTATGTAGCAAAGACATCCACAAATTGTGACTTAAAAGAAAAACAAGGATTTGGCTCACGGATCCAGTGGGTTTGTTGGGGGCTGAGGCTGGGGTCGTTTTGAAGGTATTTTTACTTCTATGTCTGGCCCCTGGGCTGAAAGACTTAACAGCTGGGGGTTAGAGGAGCTGGGGCTCCCCATGCATCCTTCTCTCTCTCTCTCCCCCCCCCCCTTTCTCCTTTCTCTCTCTCTCTCTCTCTTTCTCTCTATCTGGTGGCCTCAGAGTAGTCAGATCAGATCTCTTACATGGCAACCCAAGGCCCGTAGAGAATGTTCCAAGAGAAACCAAGAGGAAAGTAAAGCCTTTTCGAACCCAGCCTCGCAGCTCACACATTCTACTTGTTTTCATCACATTCTACTCATCACAGAGTCACAACAGCGGCCCCTTAATTCAAGGGGAGGAGACACAGACTCCACCTCCTCATGGGAGAAGCTTCAAGTAACTTTCAGGTGTGTTTTCAAACTGCCAAAACTACCCTAACTGGTACATCTGGGTTCCACTGATGACTCCAGAGAAATACAGTATCTCTGTTCATCATTCTGTGGGACCACCTGGGAGGGAGCCTCCCAAGACTTCTCACACCATCCTTGTTGGGAAAACTGGTTCCTCAGAACACTTATCAACCATTCTATCCTTAACAACCCTTATTAAGCTTCTCCAAAGCCAAGATGGGCCCCGACCCTGGGGTGACTCACTCCAGGGAGCAGGATACGTCTTCCTAGACAGTTACCTGGAGGAGGAACGAACAGTCCCTATAATGGTGATGAATTGAAAAGGCAGAATATTTTACGTGGCTCTGTTGGAGAGTAGGGTTTGTGTTTTTCTTAACCTTACTTGCTAAGAAGCTAAAATTTATATTGAATATGTCGACTGAAAAAAATGCACAACTTGAAAGTTGAGAGTTACATTTTATTTGGCAAACATTCTGAGGACTTCAAGCGCGGGAGACAGGACTTTCAGATGCTCTGAGGGACTGTTCCAAAGAGGCAAGGGGGGATGGGGGGGAAGCCAGGATACATAGGAGTTTTTGCAATAAAGACCAGGCAGTCAAAACATCAAAAGATTAGTGTTAATTAAAGAAAACCAGACATCTCAAGTTAAGGAATTTAGCACTTTTCTGTATATGGGAAGATTAAAGAATCTGGGCTCACCATATCATATCATTCCTTTGATATGCACCTCAGCTATCTGGGGCCAGTATCCTGAGTTTCCTTCAGGGTGCACCATTGGGGAAGCTGTGATGTGATGGCTTGATGGCTTTGTTTCCTGATGGCACACAATACTTTTCATTCACAAATACCAGTTGTGGTAACTCTATTGAATTTGGGTTCCCCCTCCAGAAAGCATACAGTGAAATGAGGAACTGGGTGCAGTTGCCCTATTTGTGATCCCCAGGAAGCCCCGTGAGGGAGCAGGGAAGGGAGACAGGGAAGAGAGAAAAGCCAGCGGGAAATGCAGCAATGAACAGTTTTCACCGAGGGCAGCTGAGGGCCCCCAATGGACCGTGTAGAGCCATGACTAGCTGCCCCACTAAGGGTCAAGGAACTTGGGTCTTGGTCCACCATCTCCTGTCCCTCATGGGTTGGAGGTGACTCCTGGGGACGCTGACTCCCTAACCTGTGGGCTGCCCACTCTGGAGAGACACAGAAAGCCACAGGCCGGTCCAGGCACTGTGCAGAGGAACCCTCCACGGTAGGCAGGGGAGCACAGGCCCACGGGAGCCTAACAACCAGCTCCTGTTATAAACATAGCAGACTTGTCACTGCATCAAATTCTCTTTTAGAAGTAGGCAGAGTACACGTTATTTTTCAAACACGAGATTCATGCATTAGGGTCGGTCACCTATTATTCTGGAGTGTGGGGACCACGCGAGCTTTGGACGCGCATCACTGGGAAGCCACAGCATGGCCTGGCTGATGATTCACGCTGATCAAAAGAGCACGGAGAGAAAAGTGCTTACCTACACAGAGCCCTGGGGCGGCTGACTCGTTACCAGAAGCTGATTACCCAGATCACCAACTCCCCCCGCACCCCGTTCCCCAGCCACCTGCCTTGTTCCCTTTCAGGGCTCATTAGCGTCTGGTGGCAGAGGAGCCTTGGGTGAGATCAGAACCACAGGAGGCCTCCTTTTTTTCCCCTTGATTCAGGCCAAAATGAAGAACAAAGTTGAACCTAGTAACAGATGCTATCATTTTTTTTCTTTTTTTTTTTTTATTGTAGTAAAATATACATCACATAAACTTTCCCCTTCAACCATTTTTAAGAGTACAGCTCAGTAGCATTAAGTACATTCACATGGTTGTGCAACCATCACCACCATCTACCTCCAGAATTTTTTCAACACATGGTAGACTTCGGGATTGTCTGTGAATTGGAGTTTTCCATCATGTTCCTATCCCTCGTTTATTCAGATATTCAAGAGTTGGCTGGATTAAGTAAAACGTCACTTCTGGGGAGATAAAAAGAAGTCTATTTTTTTTGTATTTTTATCTCAAATATTTTGAAAGATGGATATTTTTATATAATAAACTGTCCCAGAATATAATGGCTTAAAACAACCATCATTTATTTATTTAGTCATGATTCTAAAGAATCGTAGTTGGGACTGGGCTCAGCTGGGTGACTCTGCCTCTCTGGACTGGATGCACTTGACGTTGGCTGGGCACGCTCACGTGTCCGCTGTCCGCTGCCGGGTCTGCTGGGGTCTGCCTGGTATGAGGTGGCTCAGCTGGGGGCGCTCATCTCAGCCCCACGTGGTCTCTCAACCTCCAGCTTATTCAACATGGCAGCTCAGCACGACCTCAGGAGCAGAACATGGACCAGAGCTCAAGTGCCTTTCCTGTCTTGCCTTTCCTGTCTCTACTTACATCATGTCCCATTGGCCAAAGCAAGTTACACAACCAAGCCTAGAGTCAGTGTGATAAAAACTACCAAAAGGCATGTAACAGGGAGGCAGGAACAAACTGGGACAATTACCGTAATTAATCCACCATTGCTACTATCCTTTCCAGGGCTAGAATTCTATCTGAGGATAGCTATGCTTCTGAGGTCACCTTCATTTATGTTAAAAGTATCCCAGCCTTTCTGTGATGACCAAACATTCTCAAGAGATGAATTTATCAGCTGATATAATTGAGCCATAGGATCATCTTTATGATCCAACAAAATCACTGAATCAAAACCATATTTTCTCTCGGAGGTCTGTTTGGACAGTGTGGGTAGTGTTGATGGTCATCGTGCATCATATCTTCTTCTTTCAAAAAAAAAATCAGAGGGTTGGAAGAGGTTCATACCGCGGGAGAGGGATAACTAAAGGAGAGAGGCGGGTATATGCAGAGTTGGCTTCCTCCTTCCATTTTAACCATCTGTTCCCATCATCAGTAAAGTGGGACACGTTTTGGTTAAATGATCCTTCTTGCTTAAAATATTCTCAAAATTAAAGAGTAAATATACCTCAGTTCTCACATCAGAATTTTTTTATCACTATTGCCTTTATGCAATGAGCCATATTATGTTGTGATGCACTATCCATTTTGCATATCACTGGATTTGATTTTCTAATATTTTGTTTAGTGTTTTTGCACCTATGTTCATGAGAGTGAGATTGGCCTGCAATTTTCATCTCTTGTAATGCTCTTTTTTTTTTTTTCTTATTTTTGTGGTACGTGGGCCTCTCACTGTTGTGGCCTCTCCCGTTGCCGAGCACAGGCTCTGGACGCGCAGGCTCAGCGGCCATGGCTCACGGGCCCAGCCGCTCCGCGGCATGTGGGATCTTCCCGGACCGTGTCCCCTGCATCGGCAGGCGGACTCTCAACCACTGCGCCACGAGGGAAGCCCTGTAATGCTCTTTTAAGATTCATTGGGAAATGTTTCTCCTTTTTATTTTTATTTTATTTTATTATTTTTTTAACATCTTTATTGGAGTATAATTGCTTTACGATGGTGTGTTAGTTTCTGCTGTATAACAAAGTGAATCAACTATATGTACACATATATCCCCATATCCCCTCCCTCTTGCACCTGCCTCCCACCCTCCTTACCCCACCTCTCTAGGTGGTCGCAAAGCACCGAGCTGATCTCCCTGTGCTATGTAGCTGCTTCCCACTAGCTATCTATTTTACATCTGGTAGTGTATATATGTCCATGCCACTCTCTCACTTCATCCCAGCTTACCCTTCCCCCTCCCCCTCCCCGTGTCCTCAAGTCCATTCTCTACGTCTGCATCTTTATTCCTGTCCTGCCCCTAGGTTCTTCAGAACCATTTTCTTTTTTTTTAGATTCCATATATATGTGTTAGCATACAGTATTTGTTTTTCTCTTTCTGACTTACTTCACTCTGTATGACAGACTCTAGGTCCATCCACCTCACTATAAATAACTCAATTTCGTTTCTTTTTATGGCTGAGTAATATTCCATTACATATATATGTGCCACAACTTCTTTATCCATTCATCTGTTGATGGACACTTAGGTTACTTCCATGTCCTGGGTATTGTAAATAGTGCTGCGGTGAACATTGTGGTACATGACACTTTTTGAATTATGGTTTTCTCAGGGTATATGCCTAGTAGTGGGATTGCTGGGTCGTATGGTAGTTCTATTTTTAGTTTTTTAAGGAACCTCCATACTGTTTTCCATAGTGGCTATATCAATTTACATTCCCACCAACAATGCAAGAGGTTTCCCTTTTGTCCACACCCTCTCCAGCATTTATTGTTTGTAGATTTTTTGATGATGGCCATTCTGACCGGTATGAGGTGATACCTCATACTGATTAACAGTGTTGAGCAACCTTTCATGTGTTTGTTGGCAATCATATATATCTTCTTTGGAGAAATGTCTATTTAGGTCTTCTGCCCATTTTTGGATTGGGTTGTTTGTTTTTTTGATATTGAGCTGCATGAGCTGCTTGTATATTTTGGAGATTAATCCTTTGTCAGTTGCTTCGTTTGCAAATATTTTCTCCCATTCTGAGGGTTGTCTTTTCATCTTGTTTGTGGTTTCCTTTGCTGTGCAAAAGCTTTGAAGTTTCATTAGGTCCCATTTGTTTATTTTTGTTTTTATTTCCATTTCTCTAGGAGGTGGGTCAAAAAGGATCTTGCTGTGATTTATGTCATAGAGTGTTCTGCCTATGTTTTCCTCTAAGAGTTTTATAGTTTCTGGCCTTACATTTAGGTCTTTAATCCATTTTGAGTTTATTTTTGTGTACAGTGTTAGGGAGTGTTCTAATTTCATTCTTCTACATGTAGCTGTCCAGTTTTCCCAGCACCACTTATTGAAGAAGCTGTCTTTTCTCCACTGTATATTCTTGCCTCCTTTATCAAAAATAAGGTGACCATATGTGTGTGGGTTTATCTTTGGGCTTTCTATCCTGTTCCATTGATCTATATTTGTGTGTTTTTGCCAGTACCATACTGTCTTGATTACTGTAGCTTTGTAGTATAGTCTGAAGTCGGGGAGCCTGATTCCTCCATCACATCAGAATTTGATGAAATGAAAAATCTGACTCAAATTGTTTAATATTTGGATCCAGAATCTTTTATAAATTGGGCAACCTGCAACCAGAGTAAACACTCCAAGTATATTTCCTTTTCCTTTTTATTATTTTTATTTTACATAAGTAGTACCCACCCTTGGAAGTAAATTTCCTATCCTTCTACCTCAGACCTCTAGTCCCCAGTCACCTATCCAGGATACATCCTCTGTTACTAGGTTCCTATGCATTATATGTTTATACTAACAAACATGTGTGTGTGCTTGTGTGTGTTACAAGTTGCCACTGTTGAAACATTTTTGACCTACAAAAAATTGGATTGTCATATCATTCAATGTAATACATCTTTTGAAACATAAATGAGAACATAAAAAACACACTGGTCTGCATCTTGGTCTTATATTTACCTCTGTGTCCTGCGGATCATTCTACATCAGCACACAGGGCTTGATATCATTCTCTTCCATGACTGCATAGGTATGGCTGTAGTTTATTTAACTGTTCCCTCTCTGACGCACACCTAGGCTTGTTTCCAGTTTTTATGATTACAAATACTGCCTGAGTATCCACTCAGCATGTGAATCTGGGCATCTGCAGAAAGACAGATAGGGATATGCCATGCCAACCCCTGACTTCGTGTCTCATGGTTCTCTGGCTCCCCAAAAACTGGTTCAAGCAATGATGAAACCCCTCAGTCATTGGCTCCTGTGTCACAAGACGTGTCCATTGATATTTATAAGCGATCCTGGAAACACCAACCAAAGTCCTTGTTCTTCCCACTTCTTGTAGCTCTTATATTGGTTGGACTCATAAAATCAGGATTTGAATGCCG
>NW_006781263.1:1702570-1711956 GCF_000442215.2 Lipotes vexillifer
CCTCTGTGAGCAGGAGTCTTCCTTGTCCAGAAACCCTTCAGTGAGAAGAGATTCTAGTTTTCCAGACAGACCTGGTTGCGGTTCTTGACTCTGCCGCTCAGTAGCTGTGTGCCCTTGGGCAGCTTACTTGATTTCTCTGAACTTCAGTTTCCTCAAATAAAATGGTATACCCTGGCCATAGGGCTCTGATGAGGATTAAACGAAATGATGTACCTGTCATATATATAACAGGCACTCAAATTGGCGATTTGCTCCTTACACCAAGTTTCCACAGACAAAACAGTTAGTGTTTTCCTAGCACATTTAGGACAGTGATTTTTTTATTATTATTATTTTTTTTGCGGTACGTGGGCCTCTCACCATTGTGGCCTCTCCCGTTGCGGAGCACAGACTCTGGACGCGCAGGCTCAGCAGCCATGGCTCACGGGCCCAGCCACTCCGCGGCATGTGGGATCTTCCCGGACTGGGGCACGAACCCGTGTCCCCTGCATCGGCAGGCGGACCCTCAATCACTGCACCACCAGGGAAGCCCAGGACAGTGATTTTTTAAGGAAATATGAAAGCCCTTCTTGCTGGCTGGCATGAGGTAAGTAGTATTTCTTTTCTGATTTCAGAGATACGCTGGATTGTGATTCTTAGTCCCTGAATGCTAGCCCCATCCTTGGCACAGAGAACTTGGCCTAAAAGGTCTTATTCCAAAAGAATTAAAAGTCGGGAGAGCAGGACGAGAGCCTATTCTTCCCAGGAGCCTCACTACACCACCAGATGACCTGTCTCATCTCCTAGCCTCCAGTTCAGTCCAGACGGTCTATAGACGTGTAAATTATCCACCATCCAGACTGAGCCACTTTGAGAAGCTGAGGAGCATCCATAAGGAGCAGAGGAGGAAAAGCAGATCAGGGATGGAAGGTCAACTGGCCCCATCACTATGCTTCTGTTTATTAATTTTAGAATAAGTTTTGGGGGGTTCTTTTTGGACACACCACGCAGCTTGCAGGATCTTAGTTCCCGGACCAGGGATTGAACCTGGGCCACGGCAGTGATAGCGTCGAGTCCTAACCATTGGACTGCCAGGGAATTCCCTAGAATAAGGTTTTTATTTAGACTTTTTAAGCACATGCTCATTTTCAAGTGATCTATAACAATACAAAGGAAAAAGCAAACTTTTCTGCCTAGAAATCACAATTTTCAACATTTGGTGAACACCATACTGGACATCTCTCCAAACATTTGTGCAACTCAAACGTTCAAAGTAGGAGAGGTACTGAGCCCATGTGCCACAGCTACTGAAGCCCATGCATCTACAGCCTGTGCTCCACAACAAAAGAAGACACCACAATGAAAAGCCCGAGCACTGCAACGAAGAGGAACTCCCGCTCACCGCAACTAGAGAAAGCCCACGTGCAGCAGTGAAGACCCAACACAGCCAAAAATAAATAAATAAATAAATAAAATAAATTTATTTAAAAAATAAAGTCTACATTATCAGGAAGAGCAGTTAAGGTAATGATATACAAAGAAACGATGTACGCAAAAGTGGAAGACTGTGGTCTCAGATGTTCCTTTATTATAAAATTTTATAAATTGTCAAAAAAAATAGGAGAGGTGGTCTATTGGGGGGGAGATTATATGGAATATTCTATTTGTTTACATATTTATTTTCTGTTTTCCAACCCTCCCACCCCACAGCCTAAACTGGAAAAGTCCATGAAGGCAGGAACTTTGATTATCTTGTTCACCACGGAATCCTCAAAGTACAGTGTCTGGCACATGGTAGACTCTCAAAATTTATGTTAAATGTTGAAATATTTCTACATGGATGTCTTTATGATTCTTTCACCTTGGAGGTCAGTGGCTTCCCCAGCATGTACCTTAGGTTGATCATTGCACATCCTTTATTCTGGGACATTTTGTTCTATTAACACTTTTTGTTGTTGTTGTTGTTGTGTTGGGTCTTCGTTGCTGTTCATGGGCTTTCTCTAGTTGCAGCGAGTGGGGGCTACTCCGTTGTGGTGCACGGGCTTCTCATTGCGGTGGCTTCTCTTGTTGCGGAACATGAGCTCTAGATGCTTGGGCTTCAGTAGTTGCGGCACATGGGTTTAGTTGCTCCGCAGCATGTGGAATCTTCCCCGGACCAGGGATCGAACCCCTGTCCCCTGCATTGGCAGGCGGATTCTTAACCACTGTACCACCAGGGAAGTCCCAACGTTTTCTTATCTTAAAGTTTTCTTCTACTATATTCTTGAGTCTATTGTTCCATTTTCCTATTTTCTTCTTCAGAAACAGTAATTATGGACATGTAGGTCTCTTTTGTCTCCATGTCTATCATCTTATTTGTAATCATTATTTATAGTTGACTTTTCCATTTCATTTTGTGCAGTGATCTCAAGCCTACATACCATCTCTCTATTTTCTAGTGTTTTTTCCCTGTACTTTTAAGTTCCTTGCCTTAAGGGCACATCTTTCCTCAAGTCTTATGTTCCTGGGCTGGCATCACTCACGGCAAGCTCATTAGGGCACCCGCCCTCTGGGTTGTGATCAGGTTCTGGCTGTCCACTTCCCACCCCACCCCTAGCTCTCTCTCTGGGGGTTTCCTTGGGTAGAAGTCCAGGTCACAGGCAACAGAAACAGACTACCATCATACCAATATCTTTTTTAGCTACCCCTTCACCCCTGACCTCACTGTGAGCAGTGGATACCTTCTGGTAGATATAAAGACATTCCCTACCTGGGCTGCCCATGAAACTCTATCTCAACTCTCTAAGAATCCTTGGGTGTGTTCTTCTTGGTGTTAACAGATACATTTGAAGAAATACAGGCCCTTATGAGAGTTTGAGGCCGCATGTGTCAGCAGTCTGCTTACTCCCTGATCTCAATCTAGATTTCTCGGCATTTGCCAGGAATGTTTCATAGTTTGTGGTGTGATGTGGTTACGGGTTCCTAGTTCATCGACGATGGATTGTGTTCCTTCTATCTTTTTTCACTTTTGTTCATTTAGATGGAGTTCAAACGAGGGAGAGAGCAAAGATGCTACCACTTCTATGCCACTGCTAAGTTGATCAGAGAGGTCACAGTTGCACCAGGTGAAAGATTTTTGCAACTGGGAATCATGGGTCCAAAGCCAGTTGAATGCCTACGAGGCTCTCAGCTAAGGTTGCCCTCCCAGGCATCTATCTCTATGGTGAAGACACTGCTTAGTGCACACACCACTCTCTCTTATAGTAAATGCTATGTGGCCCTCAGTGCCCGGGCCATGTACCCATTAATATTTATGCTTCCTGAGAGTGATGGGGTGTCCCGGTGATTTGCAGGCATGAGCAGGTGCCCCTAATGGATGACTAAGTAGGAGTCTTTTCTTGGGGGACAGCAGCTTTCAGTCTTCCTGTAATAGAAAAGAAGAATTTGTGTTGGTGAAGGAAATAGCCACAGCCTTCCTGTCGTAATGTCCAACTATCCAATTGGCTAACTTGGGCTACTCTTGTGGAAAAGTTTGGAGAAATGGTGGAGAGGTGGCTGATGCTCCCAGTGGAGAGAAGAGCGTTCCTTTGTCTTTCCCCAGCTGGAAGTTTCCCTAATGCTGTGAGGTCAGAGACAGAAGTTCTCCCAGTGGCAAGTTGTACAAACCCCAGGTCTTTTGATTTGGCTTCCTTGCACACCCAGATTCCATTCTCTGCCCCTGATGTGTTGTCTCCTACTCACAAACTTTTCTTCAATGCATAAAACCTTAGTGAAGATATCATTAGTCATCATCCCTATTGGCTATAAAATGCCACATCTACTTTAATCTTTGATTTAATTATCACTGTATGACAGCGGAAATCAACAACCAATCCCCTGGCGTGGGGTCAGCGTACTTCCAAACTCTGCCTGGGTTAATTTCCTGTGGCCCTTTAGTTCAAGCATCACATGGGGATGCACTTTTACAACAGGGCAGGGTAGGGTAACCACTATTCAATGAAAAGACGGTGCTGAGACTTTTGTGTTTTCTGTAGCTGGTATTAGCTTTAAGTATCTGACAATGTCCAGTTCAATGAATTCTGCTGACCACATACAGTGAGGCCCCCATGCACACACTTAGAGTGTGTCATTTCTACAAACTTTACTCATGTGAACACAACAGGACAAATTCAGAGTCCAAGCTGGTGTGACTCAGTCTGCTGAGGCCCTTGTTCAAAAAACGTTGTTGACTGGGACCTGTTCTGAGTACAGTGAGGCCCTCAGCAGAGGTGAATCAACACTAACAACAGACTTCCCTGAACTCATAGATGGGTTCAACCCTGGCTGCACCTGGTACTAGCTGTGTCATCCTGGGCAAGTGACTTAATCTCTCCATGCTTCTGCTTCTAATCTGTTAAAATAGATAATACTAGTCTCTACTACATGAGGTTGTAATTTCAGGTCACGGTCTTTTTTTTTTTTAACATTTTTATTGGAGTATAATTGCTTTACAATGGTGTGTTAGTTTCTGCTTTACAACAAAGTGAATCAGTTATACATATACATATGTTCCCATATCTCTTCCCTCTTGCGTCTCCCTCCCTCCCACCCTCCCTATCCCACCCCTCCAGGTGATCACAAAGCACCGAGCTGATCTCCCTGTGCTATGCGGCTGCTTCCCACTAGCTATCTACCTTACGTTTGGTACTGTATATATGTCCATGCCTCTCTCTCGCTTTGTCCCAGCTTACCCTTCCCCCTCCCCATATCCTCAAGTCCATTCTCTAGTAGGTCTGTGTCTTTATTTCAGGTCACTGTCTTAAACCGTCAAGTACAAGAGTTGTCCACGGGGTCCGGAGCTGCAGAGAAAAGCAGGCTGCAGGTGGAGAGGCAAGGCCATCGAGAGATGGACTATTTATAAACGGGATGCCTGGTCACCATTCTTAAATGTTTCATTCTTCCATTTTTAATCTCACTCATTATTGAATCATTAATAATGATTTATACCACACTGACATTTTTTCAGAAATCTTGACTAACTCTTTGACAAGAGATTAATAAAGAGTGAGACTTCAGATGTCAATTTTTCTGAGCAAAAGTGTCCAAGGCCATCTCTGTCTCTAGATGGGTATTCTTTGCTGCATCTCCAGAAACTGAAAGCAATTGTTTAGCTGGGCAGACAGAGCGGAGCTGAATTAAATTGACCTGCATGATACAGAAAGCACTGAGCACATTTAAGGAAGGGGTCTTTGAAAGAAATTTGTTTTTTTTTTTTAGTTGAGTGCTGAAATTATTTTAAGGAAGTGATGATCAGCCTAATTATTTAAATCACATGAATGATGTCAGCATCTAAAATTCAGACAGAGTGAGAGAACCCCATGCTTGGTCTTAAATAAAAGGCTAAATTCATCTTTATTTCTTTCTGAGGTTTTTTTTTCTTTTCTTTTCACAAACATGAATTTGACTGCTTTCAAAAGCCAGTTCTTGGGCTTCCCTGGTGGCGCAGTGGTTGAGAGTCCGCCTGCCGATGCAGGGGATGCAGGTTCGTGCCCCGGTCCGGAAGATCCCACGTGCCGCGGAGCAGCTGGGCCCGTGAGTCATGGCCGTTGAGCCTGTGCGTCCGGAGCCTGTGCTCTGCAACGGGAGGGGCCACAACAGTGAGAGGCCCGCGTACCGCAAAAAAAAAAAAAAAAAAAAAAAAAGCCAGTTCTTATGCCTACATCCTGAAAAGAGAGAAGACACTTCCATTTGTAGTAGAATACCAGCACCTCACTTAATCCAGAGACACACACATGTACATAAAAGCACTTTTCTTTCCAATATAATTATTACTCTGCCAGAAAATATGGTGCAAATCTCTCAGTCTGGTGGAGTTTTAAGCCTATCTTTAATTTCAAATAAATTTATCAGTGATGGAAGTGGACACAGTAGGGAAACGTAGTTTTCATGATAAGAAAAGCCAGGGCATGCTGAAATTCTTTCAAGGCAGGCTTCTGGCTGGAGTTATTAACTCTGATGCTAAGTTTGAGCCCTTTTGCCACGCAGGCAGTGAATGAACAAGCGTGTGTTTACAAACCCTCTGCAGCTTTTAAGGTCTGCCCTCGAGCACACATGTGACTGTCAGAGCACCGTGGTCACTGTCAAAGCAAAGCCAAGCCCTCCCGTGGAAAGGCTTCCTCTCTTGGGCTTCTCCCAAATTTGCTAGAAAGGCAGCAATTTTTTTCCTCTTCAAAGAGACCTTTATGTACTAACTCACTCCCACCTACTGTGCATGTAAATTATTCCTCAGTGATTCGGCCTCTATTTATGACTTTGATCCTTTCCTTCCCCTGGATGCCACAAGGAGCATGATAAGGCCCGTGAGTTATGGGGGGGGGGGGCTTTGATCTGCTTGCAAATGACATTTTGTGGTGGAACATCTTGGCCCCCTCCGTAGCCGCAGTGTGGATGGAAAGAGAGCAGAGTTTGGGGGTTCTTTCCATCTCCTGGCATCAAACCGTCTTTAAGACACAATGGAGCGGGGACAGGAACGGGCACACTTCTCCCCCAAACCAGGGACTGTTCACGCACAATGATTAACAGGTACCCAGAACTGCTCTCCCAGCAGGCAGGGCAGCGTGATGATGATTCAAATGGATCATTCTCCAGAACTCTTTGCAGAGGAATGACACAGTCCAGGTCATGTGTCTGTACACAGAATTTCAGGATAAATTAAAGTCATCTGGGGGAGAAAACGATGGATGAATGAGGGACAGACCCCACCCCCCAAAATTGTTTTCTCCTTCTCACAAGGTAAAATGGAGTGAAATGTAGGGCAGAGAAAATGCTGGAAAGAAGAGGGAAAGCTCTGAATTTCTCACAGCTCTGAGATGATTCCTCCCTGCAGTTTGTCATCCAACTCTTCGTGACGGCCTCTGTGCCTCCTGCCTCCGTGTCTGGCATTGACTCTTCAGAGTGGTCACAGTTTAGAGACCAAGGACGTGGGCCCCCTTTCATAATGGCGGTGTAAACCACTTTGCATTAAGTAAGAATAATAACCTTTTTAAAAAGAATGTGCCAAAATAATTACATTTCTTGTTGCTTTCCTTTCTTCGACATCACATGAGCAAGCACATCGGCCTCCCTTGAATGGATGAAAGGAGGACTATTTTTTTTCAGAGAGGGCTGTTTTGACAGCAAAACATACCCAAGCAAGGAAGCCTTCCTCCCATCAGAGCTGCCTGGGATTCCAGACACGGCAGGAGTTGATTCTACCCAATGTTTGGGATTTGCTTGTGCCTCTTCTTTCTTGGTTGATTGGGAAGCCATGCTGGCAGGAATATTTACCCCACAAATGTCCTGTTTGATGTCTGAGATGTGAATATCTCCAGCGTTCTCTCTACTCATTTCTTTTGCTTTTTATGAAACTGAAGGTAATGTCCATTGCAACGTTAATTCTTTAATTGGGAGGCTAAACTTTAAAAAGGGATTTAGTAGTAGCTCCAATATAGATTTCATCATTCTGCAAAGAAGTCTTTTCCAATGCATTTGAAATCCATTTTTAGAACTTCAAAATAAAGCCTGTTGATGCTTTTCAATGGTCCGTTAAAAATTCAACAGCAACATATCCTCAGCGTGGTCTGTTTTGAGTGAGGTTACCTGGTTGGCTGGGTTTAAAATTGATATCATGAGTGGCTTGAAGTGCATTTTACCGAATGTTTATATCTAATGAGATATTTAGGGGACAGATCATTTTTTATACCTTGACTGGCCTGATGCACAAATCACTTCATTTCTATAAAGCAGAGGGAACCATTTTAATTTGGTAGAGTGGGAACAGATTATTGGAATCTTTTCACGTTTTTCTGATCGTATGTCAAAATTAAAGTCGCAGAAAGCCCAAAATCACTGAGCTACCATGCGCACAAACAAACCCACATATACCTCAGCCTCTCCCTTGCTTCCCCATGTGGGAGAAAGATGAGATGTCCCCCAGCTGCGAGCAGAGTGAGTAAAATGATGAGTTTGAGATGCATTGGTGACTCTTACCCTTCCTTTCTCCTTTTGCCCACGGTGGTCCCTGATTATGGAAAGGTTCCGTCTGGTGGGGGGTACATGCCTCCCAGATGTGTGCTGTGCCCACATTCCAGCCCCACATCATCCGTCTGCCATGCCGGGCAGCCTAATGCTAATGACCAGGGCCGGTTTTCATTTGAAAGCTCTGACTGATGGGATTGGACAATTAAGACCTGGGTTCCTAAAGAGCTTAGTGTTTGCTTGGGATGTTTGAATTTTGTGCTGGGGTAGCAGGCCCTGGAATGAAAGAAATACAGTGGTCCACAGTCCCCAGCCTCCTCCCAACCTCCAGAAATGCTTCCAAGGGCCACAGCTCGCGCAGGGCCACCGCATCTGAGTTCTCCTGTTTGTCTTATGGGGCTGGAGGGGACCAGATGAGTGGGACTGAGGTCGTCCTGGCGAGGCTGCTGCAGCGGGGCTGGCCTCTGGACCCCAGCCCTGGACTCGCAGACCCCACGGGGCCGCTTTGGAAGCACAGCCGCCCTAGCGTGGACGCGCACAGCGGGCAGAGCTTTGTGCTCGGGCCTCCCGGGAAGAGGCTGCAGACCTTCAGATCCCCGCACAGACCCGCCGGCTTCCCTTTGCCCGCAAAGTTCTCCTAATGAAGCCAGTCCATCTAATTACGGAGCGTTCCATCAAATATTTCTCCAGATGCTTACTTTGCAGCCTGTGGGCGCTGGTCAAAGCTGACGTGGCTTCTGATCAGGGATGATGGCCCCGCGGCGCGGGCGCGCGCTCCCGACAAGCCTGGACCCGCCTGGCTCGGAGGACCGTGATCCGCCCTTGCTCATTCGCTGGGCGCCCGGTGAAGGCACAGAGCGTAATTACCAAAGTTAAGAAAACATCCATGTAATTAGCCAGGCAACTCTAAGCACAAGACATGGAAATTAGTCCCCGCATCATAAATTAGTCTGTGCATACATTACATTCCAGGATAGCCCTGGGGGCCCGACGTTTGCAGTGTTTGGCCAACAGCGCCCAGTGTCTGCGTAAAGCGTTCCTCCCCAGCGAGCTTGGCGCAGCAAAGGGAGTTTTGTTTGAATTACAAATTTTTTAATTCTTTTGTAGATGGCAACCAGAATAAAGTCAATTTTCGAGCCGAGGAAAGGGAGACAAGAAAACAGTGATTTTCCTGTTGATTTTATTTCCATTTGTGGGCATCTGTGCACCTGGGGCCATCAAGATGTCTCCAGATGGCGGCTCATCAATTGTCTTGTTTCACTCATTAGGACCAGTAGTTATAAACTCTTTAAATAACCCTGATTTTGAACTATTCTCCCAGGCACTCCCCTTCCTGGCAAAAAACAGGAAATTGGACCCAGGCACACACAACAGGCATTTGCATCAAAATAATACGAGGGGCAGCAGCAAGCCACAATCACATCAGTCAGCAG
>NW_006781263.1:1712025-1727228 GCF_000442215.2 Lipotes vexillifer
AGCAGGAAGGAACAGAATACAAATTAAAGGAAGAATGTAAATTTTTTGCCATTAAGCTTCAATGACCATTTGAAATGGTGCAAGGCACAAAGGTTCTTGATGAGCGTCATCTAGTTTGATTATTCATACTTGTGTTTCTGCTTGAATTAAAGCAGGAGTGCTAGAGCCTGTTACGGGAAAAATATTTGAATTGATAGTGAACTCTCACCTTGCTGTGCAGCCATTTACTTTTCAAATGAATACCAGATAAGTTAGTGCATTTTCTAATCGGCCTGTTTTCCAGTGAGTGCTGTCATTACATACCTATTTTTTTCAGAAGTGCTTGCTAAGAAACATTAACTACTTACAAATAAGGAGCTGTCTGTCACGGGCTGCAGTCTTCGCCAGCATTTCTGCTAGGACAGCTGAGGGCGATCTGGTCCACATTCCCCCCCACCCCCGCCCCGCCCCTCCCCCGTCCTGGCATCACTTCAGCTCTTTCCCGACTTCCAAGTGAGGCCTTCAGTATAGACAGGGCTCCCATGTCGGGCCATCTTTCCAGAACCAGGTGAAGTCCTGCTCTAGGCAGAGCCAAACTGGGATAACTGTGTCATTGTGTGCAGGTGGCCTGGGTCCACCCCACCCCGTGATCCTAACTGCTGAGGCTGGGCAGCCTGAATTGGTTCTGACCCAGGCTGGCTGAGGATACCGCCCGGGTGTCAACCCTTCCTGGACACAGGTTCCACCGATGGCAGGTGACTCAGTTCAACACAGAGAAACAAAATGGAAAAAGGTAGATTCTGAGGGTTTGGGGTGGGGGGAAGGGGGTATCTCATTTTAAAACTGTATGCTCCAGTTTGGGACTAGGGCAACGAGGTAGAAACGGTTGCTCCCAGCATGAAGAAGGTACCAGAACATTGCTAGGCCCCAAGAGGAGACTTGAAAAATATTCGTGCTCAATCAGGGATTAATGAAGGAAGATCGCTATTACTTGGGGTCTGCATTTGGCATCATAAAGAGCTTTTGGAGGGGGGGTCACTTTTCTATTGAATGTTGCCAGTCACACATTTGTTGAAATGTGCAGATTATCTTTTGATCAAAAAAATTTAGGGAGTAACCAGGGGAAATACGGGGGACACCCAAGAGAGTGAAGCAACGTCTCCAAATGCTGAAGACCTTGCTTCCCAACGGTTTCATTGACAGAACAAGAAGCTCACGGATTTGTCACAAGCGATGAGCAAAGCTCATGAAAGGTGAGCACTTCACACATCCCCAGGCAAGGAAGAGAGAAAGGAAATGCCTCGCCAAGGACCCCCCTGAGTGGAGAATGGGGGGACCAGATGCCAGGTGAGAATAGGGTCCTTAATCCAGTTGGTATCCAAATGTTACCAACATTATTTTTGTAATATAACTAAATAAACAAATAAATTCCTCAAATCAGTTAATCCCGTAACTGAATCAAAAGTCAAATGGAAAAGTGGAGAAAGGTTGTTGAATATGGGCCATGACCACCTATATTAAGGGAGGTTATAAAGCCCTTATGAAGTTATGGATTTATTCTCACCAGAGGCTCACATGCACACGTGCACACACACACGTACACACAGAGGAGTACTGAAAAAGGATTTCCAGTGTCTCAGCTAATTGTTATCCTTTTTAGAAATGTATAAACACTGATGTGTCTAGAAAGGCTCTAATGTCCAAAGCCATTTTTAAATCTGCCCTTTTAACATACAGCTTCACCTGCATTTAGGTCTCAAAATCCTGACAATCTATTTATGGATTTACAATTTTAAAATAGCATGTATATTTCAAGGCTCCAAATAAATAATTTTACCTAAAAGGATGTAGGCTTTTCCCTTTTCTCTGTTTCTTGAAAATTCGGTAAGTTTTCTAAGAAACTATGTATAAGTACAAAAGCACCCACAAAATATGACCAAAATAGGTGGCACATTCTTCCCCTCCCTCCGCCCACACTTGGCCTTTGATAGTGGCCTCCGAACCTGATTCTGAGATTGTCCATTGCTTTGATTGACTTGCTTTGGCCAATGAACATCAATAAATGTGACATAGGGCTTCCCTGGTGGCACAGTGCTTGAGAGTCCGCCTGCCGATGCAGGAGACGTGGGTTCGTGCCCTGTTTCGGGAAGGTCCCACGTGCCGCGGAGCGGCTGGGCCCGTGAGCCATGGCCGCTGGGCCTGCGCGTCCGGAGCCTGTGCTCCGCAAATGGGAGAGGCCACGGCAGTGAGAGGCCCGCATAACGCAAGGAAAAAAATAAATAAATAAATAAATAAATAAATAAATAAATGTGACATACACAGAAACTTGAAAAGCATTTAGCACCCACCCTCTTGCTGCACTTGGAGACCATGTGAAGAAGCCTGAGCTATCCTGTTGGAGGAAGAGACACACACGGAGAAGACCCAACATCTGCCAACCATCTGACCTGTGCATGAGGCCATCTTCCATCATCCAGTCACCAGACAGCCACAGACCTATGCAAGAGTCCAACAGGGGTCAGCCAAGCCATCCCAGCCCAGAAGAGCCACCCACCAACCTGCAAAATCACCAGCTAAATGTGATACATGATATACGTGCAAAGTTTGTGACCTACGCCGATTTTCAAGAACCATCCAAATTGTAGTAAGCACACTGTTATGGGTGCCACTGAATCTTGATGGCATATTTATGACTCTCTTGGTGTTCCTGTCACCAATTACAGCAGATCATCTGACAAAGCTGGTCCCTAACCATATATGCGGCTGTATTAGAAATGACCCTTTTTAATATTTTGAAGAGGGAATGACAGCGTGTGGGGATAGCAGATGCTGTCGGTGCTCTGCCCGGGTCCCCTACAATTCCTTGTCTTTTTTTTTTTTTTTTTTTTTTTTTATTTCCTACTATATCACTCCCCGTTGTGGAGCACAGGCTCCGGACGCGCAGGCTCAGCGGCCATGGCTCACGGGCCCAGCCGCTCCGCGGCATGTGGGATCTTCCCGGACCGTGTCCCCTGCATCAGCAGGCGGACTCTCAACCACTGTGCCACCAGGGAAGCCCTCCTTGTCATTTTTATGCAAACGCCCCCCGTGTGCACTCACTCCCAACACCATCTCCTGCATCTGTTTGCTGGAAAACAGCACTTGAGCTGCTAGAGCTGGCTTTGCTTGAGACCACAGAGAGCAGGAGGTGACTGAGGGGCTTACATCCCATCCTGTGAGCAGGGCAAATCTGCGGTGTGACCCTGAGCCCTGAGCTCCTGGAGGACTGAGCCGAAGTTATCCTACATGAGGTTCTGGATACCAAGTCTTTGCTCAGCCTTTCTGGCCCTACTTTCTGGCCCTTCACTCCTGGACTGAACTTTCCTGGAATCACTTTTTAATGAATCTCTTCTATTTTGCTTCAGAGACTGCTTCCAGAAAACCAATCTGACTTAGCTGCTTTCTCCTCCAGGCCAAAATTATCCCCCTCCAGTCCCTGAGAGAACCTTCTAGCTGGCCTGGAAACTCCATGGGTGTTGAGGGTGTTCTCTGCTTGGACAAGATGTCCTGACACCCACGCTCTCCTGCCCATGTCCAATCCTGGCGCATTACTAACCATAAGTATGGACTCATCAGCCCAGGTCTGATGGCAGAGAATTGACAGCTCTCTCTCTCTCTCTCTCTCTCTCTCTCTCTCTCTCTCTCTCTCTCTCTCCTCTCTCTCTCTCATTTTCCCTGTATCCATCCTTCCTTCTGCAGGCAGATTCCCTTCTTTAAGAGAAACTGTTCCTCACCCAACCCAAGCATGGAGTGCTCAAGGACTGACAGTCTTAGCTACCCCTATCCCAGCCACAGTTGACTGGTCCATCCATAGGCAGTGACCCATCAGACCAGTTGGAAGCTTATCCTGGAATTTTTCAGCCTGGACCTGAAGAAAGACAGGTGGTTAGACCAGGAACCTCTCAGCGTCTGTGTTTCCTTCCAGTCTGATATTCAGAGAGAAAAGAGACACCAATGTGTCCTTTTACCCCATGTCAGTTTGAGGTGCGTTTCTGTCACCTGCAACCAACATACAGCATATCTCAAGCTTCCCATCACCCATGGTCCTGGGTGAAATCCAGTGGCAGAACCCACCCAAGAGAGCCACACTCTGGCTGATCTTTCTTGGTCACATCTTGGGTGTGGTGTTTCCTCTCGGGGGTTCTCAAAGTCTGTTCTTTGTTTGCTGGCGGAGTGTGATCCAGAGAAGAACAAAACGAGGAAATTCACTGCACCATGGAGGACAACTTCGGCCTCACCCCCAGCCAGACCGCTCACGTTGTTAGACTTTGCTTCCCTCTTCTTTCCTCATTCTCCTCAGGCACTAGTGGTCAGCCTTAACCTCCTTGAGTTTATCTAAAGGTAAAGGAGGAAGGGAGCTAGGTCATTCGTGAGCCACAATAAAATCACAGTGACTCTATTTGACATAGAGAGAAATTGGACAACTTGGGGGAGTTCTAGACTTTTTTGGGGATCATTCAAATGAACGTGGGCAGGTTTAATTAAGTTGACAGAGGGTAAGCTCTTGCCATGTAACAGAGTGTGTTCCAAGCCTGACTTGCTTCAGAAACACCTGTGAGGCTTCTATATCCTACCGACACCTGGGTCCCTTCCAGACCTCTCTGATCATTGTCTTTGAAAGAGGATTAAAAACAAGAACTCTCCAAAGAACCCAGTCAAAAATGGCCAAGGACCTGAATAGACATTTCTCCAAAAAAGATATACGAATGGCCAACAAGCACATGAAAAGATACTTAACATCACTAACCATTAGGGAAGAGCCAATCACCATGATATACCACCTCATATCCTTTAAGATGGCCTCTATCACACACACACAAAAGAAAAATCAAGGGAAGAAAAGAAAGAACAAGTGTTGGGGAGGACGTGGAGAAACTGGAACCCTTGTGCACTGTTGGGAATGTAAAATGAGCAAACACAGTGGAAACTAGTATGGCAGTAACACAAAAAAAATTAAAAATAGAGTTACTGTGTGATCCGGCAATCCCACTTCTGGGTAAATAACCAAAAGAATTGAAAGTAGAGTCTCGAAGAGATATTTGTACACCCATGTTTATAGTGGGTTTATTCATAACAGCCAAAAGGTGGAAGCAACCCAAGTGTCCACTGGCAGATGAATGTATAAACAAAATGTGGTGTATACATACAATGGAATATTATTCAGCCTTTAAAAGGAAGGAAATTCTGACACATGCTACAATATGGATAAACTTGAGGTCATTATGCTAAGTGAAATAAGCCAGTCACAAAGGGAGAGATACTGTAAGATCCCACTTATATGTGGTCCCTAGAACGGTCAAATTCATAGAGACAGAAAGTACATGGCAGGTGCCAGGGGCTGGGGGTGGGGTGGGGAGTACCATAGGAAAATAACTGGTTTAGAGGTTATATATCTACCCCTAATCTATACCCATGAGTCCCTTCTTAACCTCTCAGATCCAGTCCACCAATTTGGTCTGTGACAGAGTCTCTCAAACATAAAGAAGCATCAGAATTCCCTGGGGATCTTGTTAACACACAGATTTCTGGGCCCCGCCACTAAAATTTCTGATTCAGTAGGTAGATTTGTATTTCTAGCAAGTTCCCAGGAGCTGCTAATGCTGGGAACACTCTTTGAGAATCATTGACCTATTGATCTTCAGTCTAAACTCTGCCTAGAATTAGACCTCTTCTTTTCTTTCTCCTGCCCTCAGACTCCCACCTGTCCTACCTGACTCCCCTCTCCCTGCACCTCCTCAATCCGTCCCACCATCTCTGCTGGGTTACTGTTCTAAAGCACACCACTGTACTGCTCCACCTAAAAATAACCGTGGCCAGACATTTGAGATCCTCTGTGAGTGGCTTTAGCTTTCTCTGGTGCAATGAAATGAGCTCAGTCTTCGAAATCACAGAAGCCTGGGCTCAAATGCTCCGGTGCTTGTACTGAACCAGCCATGTGGTCTTGAGTAAGCTCCCTCCTCTTTAGATACTGAATGTGTTCACCAGTAAAGAGCTGATACTGATACCGATCTTGTAGGGTGGTTTTAGGACCACAGGAGGTAAGATGTGTAAAGATGTTTGGCACGCGGTAGGTCTGCCTCACAGGCCCCCAGCATTGCTGGTTCCCTCTCGCTTTCCATCCTTATTGTCAGCTATTCACCCACAGAGAAACTTATGCTCCCCTTTCCCCAGCCCTGCCATCCCTGGAACCTTCTGCTCACCTCTTCTTCCATGTACACATTGTACACATTGTCTGATGAACATTTTTTAAGTTACAGAAACCCACTCTTTTTGGATCAGGTGATCCCTGTTTGGTAACATAAGGACATATGGTACAAAAGCCCCAACCCTGAGCATTGGGACACGCCCTCAGTTACAGGAGCTGAACTCCCAGCCTGAGTGTTCACCCTGGGAAGTGTCTCCCTCCCATGAATGCCCTCCTATTTCCAGCCCCTGGTCTCCACCTGATGAAATCCCTCTTACCTTCCCAAGCCTCATTGAACTGACACCTCCTCCTTGAAGCCTGCCCTGGTCCTTCACCACATGTGACCTGTCCCTTCTCCACCAGCAGTGCATTCAACACATGGGTCTCCAACAGTCCCTGCCACAGCCTGCCTAGTGATTTATGGACATGTATCTACATATCCGAGCTCTGCCGCCCGCTGACAATGTACCTTTGGGCAAGGCCCCTCTCTAGGCCTCATTTTCCCCATCTCAGACATGGGATCAGTAACAGTGCCTGCCTCAGAGACTTGCTGTGAGAATCAACTGAATTAAAACAAATAAAGTGGTGCAAACCGCACTCCACATACGAATGGTCGATAATCACTCCGTATGATGACAATGATGGATTTTCTATTCTTACTTACAAGCCCCAACCATCAAGGCCATGTTTTAATCTGTGTATCACATGGTACCTTATGCCACATGGTGAGCCCTCAGAAAAGCAAACAAATGAATAATAAATTAAGTTGTATTTCTTGCCATGGCCTTTCCAATGATAGTTACATGTCTAAAGGTAGGAGTGTTCGCCCTCAGATAGAGGGAGATCCTCGCCTGCACCCCACGCTAGTTTGGTGGGTAGCCAAGTTTTTCTCCCAATTAAATCTTCCTCCCAAGTCACCTTATCCTATTTCATGAAATGTTTGGCACATCAGCTTAGTTCTAAGGATGCTCCTTTAACGATTCTTTTAGTTGATGTGTTTGTTCACACTAGTATGTGAGCCACTTTGTGGCTCAGAATTTTTTAATAAGGACCCAAAGCTACCAATCTGACATTTCAGACACAGAAGAACCAACGTCCAACATGTTCTCAGAGATGATGTTTTAAAAGTGCCACCGGCTAAGCCTTTCCCCCTATAATTGGGCAAACTTCAGCGGGGGGTGAAGATGTCTTTTCCCACTGTTCAGCCGCTTCCCTGGCTTTCAGTGTGGTGGTGTCTCTAACCACCTTTGAATGCTTTTCCCTTTTTATCCTTTAAACACAGTCCCCGAAGTTACCCGCATAAACTTGAGCCGCCGCCATGGCGGGCACGAAGCCAGGAGGCTGCTTACGACCACCCCCCACAGTGTTTTTTTCCACATCTTTCCACCCACCCCATGGGCCGGGGGGAGGGTGGTGTAGAAAAAGTACCCGGGCAGATACTATTCTGTAATAGTTGGGAACTTTGTAAACATGTCATACCTGCTGTGCGATTTATTCTAAGGTGCCTGGTGGACAATTGTTAGTCACCAAAGCAGAAAATTGAGCTTGCCTTTTCAAAAGTGGGGAAACTCCCCCACTCCCGAGCCATCTGGGGTCCCCAGGAATCTTGGGTGGCCCAGCGGGAGCCTTTGGGGACCACCAGGCAGTTCTGCAAAGCAGCCTCCTGGGCCACAAAGGGGATGCTGTCTTTCTCACGATGGAAGGGTGGTCATTATAATTAAGTGGAAATCCTGGGGTTTAAATAGAGATACACACCCAAGTAGCTCAAAGCTTGTTTTCTTGTGAGTTCAGGGCAGACACAGAGAGCAATATGTGTTTTCACTCAGATGTTTACACGCATGATGCGTGTAAAAAAATCTGGGAGTAAAAAACACCAACTGGTTTTTGGCCAGTTTACCTGTGTCTGTTAAATCAAGGGAGGAAAGTGCCCTTTCTGGAAAGTAAAATGTAAAATGAACTTGAAAATGTAATGATGGAGGGTGACTACATGATTAAAATTACTAGATCTGAAAACCCTCACTCAATCATTTGTCCTCTTATTTGTCCTTCTGATTATCTTTTTAATTTGCACGGACAGATTTTTTTGGAGTCACTCGGGTGTGCCAGCTGCCCAGGGCTGTGTTGTGAACATTGGGAAGGGTGTTTGACGATGTCAAGCTCAAATTTCACTTTCGAAACAAGAAAAAAATACAACTGGGAGTGGGGCGTGCGTGTAACTTGGGTTCAAGAAAGGTTAATGAGAAAGCAGCAAAATCCCACATCACAGTCTGAAGTTCCATAAAGAACTCTGTCCTCTCTCTCTCCCCACCCCCACTGCTTCCAGTTTAATCTTTGGAAGGGGGACGGAAGGGGGAGATGTTAAAACTTAACTCATTATGCTCTCCACGTGCAAATTAAATGTGTTTGTTTTCCAAAATCTGCTTTGTTTTCTGCCTTCCCCGAAGCCGTCTCTCAATAACTAAGTTTCCTCTGCCATTGGATCTGAGAATTGGAATTTGGGAGGGGAGGGAAGCCGTGGGGCTAGCCAGGCTCTATACGCTTCTCCATCCTGTGACCCAAATGTTGCATTAACAAGGACATATGGCCTGATCCTGCTGAGAAGGCCTTTGGGGTCAGCCCTGGAGGCCAGGCTGGCCCTTCTCCCTGGTGGTCCCCGTTGTGCAGCTCCAGAGCCCAGGGAGATTACCCAGCCCTGACTCTCAGGCGATGGTGCGTCTGACCTTGTGCGGCAGCCTGTGGAGCGTGGTGGGCCGACGGGGGAGAAGTCAGAAACCTGACAGGGAGAAAGGCCGGCCACCTCCGCGGGACACCAAAGCCAGCCAGCCTGGGCTCTGGGTGACCAGCCGCCCTGCAGTGACATGGCAGCTGGGAAGGCCTCAGGAAGCCTCCCAGGGCAGCTGCAGGCCCTGGGTTTCCTGTTGATTTTCTGGACCGAAACCCTTAACCACACCCCCAAGAAGACAGGCTTCATTCCACTGCTGCCTGAGAGACAAATGGACCACGTAGGTCTGGAAGAGGGAGGGGGAAAAGGAGTCTTTCTGATTCTTTCTCTTGGTTGCTTCTTTTGGCAATCTGGATTTCTCCAAAGGGTTGCTGGGGCTCTGGGCAAATCACACTCATCCCTCACCTCACTTCCTTCATAGGAGAAACTCCTCATATGTGTAAGAGGCGTCCTGGTTTATACGATGCATTCACATCCATGAACTTACTCGTGCTGTCAGCATTGTGCCCATTTCTCTCTCTCACGGATGAGAGAATGGAAATTCAGAGTCCACGTGGTTTGTCAGTCGTCCCGCAGCTTCTACGTGGTGGAACTGGGTCTGGTCCTCAGATGTGCTAGTCCAGTCCTCCTCCTGCTGTTCCTAGCTCCATTCTGTTCCCAACTTAACAAATAAGGCAGCCTGCATCCTGCCAAGTGAAGGGACTTAGGCAGCCAGCCCCACCCTACAATAACTAAAAAAATACAGGGGAAAAAAGTTAAAAAAATATGGTATGGACCAACCCCATAATTCTTTTTTTTAATTTAATTTTTGTTTTATATTGGAGTATAGTTGATTTACAATGTTGTGTTAGTTTCAGGTGTACAGCAAAGTGATTCAGTTATACATATATTTTTTTCAGATTCTTTTCCCTTATAGATGATTACAAGATATTGAATATAGTTCCCTGTGCTATACAGTAGGTCCTTCTTGGTTATGTAACATATTTTCATACAAAAGAGATGCTTTTACCTAAAAAGTGTGAGCACCACTTCCCTACAGGACCTGAAATGCTCTTTGGCACATAGCGGATGGTCGAAGATGACTAATACCTTGAATAAATGGGCTTCCTTCCCATCTCTTTTTTGTCTTCCCTTACTTCTACCTCCTGGTCTTCTCTACTTGCTTACTCGTCTCTGCCACTCCCCAGGACTTCCACTTCCACCAGCAGTCGTCACGCACACATGCAAGCACACACACGTCTCACACACACAGACACGCTAGCAACAATTCAACCTCCCTGTCTTGGCTTGAGACACCTGCGGTCACATGTGGCATCCACCCAGCGGCCCTGTCCTGGCAGGTCCCACAGCTCCTCACAGGTACCAACCTCATGGTCCTGCTTCTGCTGCGGGCTTCAAAAAACCCCGGCTCCCTTTCTGTGTTTCTGTGAGACTCTGGGAAAACGAGTTCATTAAACTAATTCATACTAAGTAGGGAATGACTTGCTACAGCCATTATCTTTTCACAGAGAGATACGTGTGGGCTAAAATGAATTTTTAATCAGTAGTATCTCAAGCCATGGAAGGAAGGAGTCCGTGTACACTGTCAATAATCTCTCCACAATTCACGACACTCAGCTTCCCTTTGGTCTGAATAGGAAGGGTTTACCACCACAAACACACATACACACATATACACACACACACTTATTTCCCCAACAAACTCTCCCCTACTGAATGGATGAGGCAGCCACTCAATAGCTCTTAGTCTCAACTGCCCTATCTGATCCCCCTTCCTCCATGAGCAGAAACATCTTCCAGGACAAATAGTTACACCAACTATGTAATATGAAACTCAATATCCACCGAAATTGTTCCCACGACTTACCCTGGGCCTGATCCCCACCTAGCCCGGGGATGATGATAATGCATTTCATTAGCTGTGAAGATCGACTTGGATGTAAGTTGTATTTGATGCCGACACGAGGATTCCAGTTCTCTGTGGCTCTGCATTTTCCAAGGGCGAGGTCAGCTGCCATTGACACCAGTAAAATTCTGAAGCCAATACAGAGAGGACCTACCATCCTGGCTCTGTGGGGATGGGCAAGGATTAAGTGGCACCGTATACAAGAAAGTTCACAGCATCATTAATTAGAGATAAGACGTGCTTCCATCTTCCCGTACACTGCACTTACACAGCTCCCAAAACTAGCAGACCATCCCCACATCTCATGCTGGCTGTTACGTCCCACCTTCTCCTTCAGCCATTTCTCCAGCATCACTAATGGGAAAGTGATCTGATGGGCGTTTCCCTCTCCTTTTCGTCTCTGGCCCCACTCAGCAATGCAGTGATACTGGCCACTGCCCAGTACTATGTGTGACGCCCTGGGCTGTAATCCTCATTCACCTGTGCGAGACAAGGATGCCCTTGTCCAGGCTGCAAAGGTGGGGATGGAGGCTCAGATGCACATGGCCCTAAGGGGCCCATCCGGCTTGAAATCAACATTTGTTTCTCCAAAGGCTTTGGGCCAAAACACTCTGCAATGCTACCAGGTAGCAAAAGAGGAAGGAGGATAGGAAAAGTAAAGTTTGGTCTGTGTCTGCGTAAGCCCCAACCCCTGCCTCACTGTCCTAGCTAGACGGACCCTCGCTGAAAGAATAGATAGATGTCAACTTGCTTAGGTTGAAATCTCAGCGTCATTTCTCCTGTGAAACTTTCACTGCTCTCATCAACATATCACCAAGGAGCAACAGCTGAGTCCTCATGAAATATGGAAGTCAGTTAGAAATTCCCTTAAGTTTGCTTTGAGCCTTTTCTTTATAATGATGTGCGATGGGGAGAGAATGTTTTAGAATAGCTGAAAACCAAATAATACAAGAAGCGACATATGCTGGAGATAACCAAGAAGGTAAAAACAGCTGCTCAGGCTTGCCCGTGAAGGAAAGAAATCACATTGCTAACAAAACTGGTGCATGACCAAGCATACCTTAAAACAGGAGAGGGCTGTTTGGATCCTCCCATGAAGAAATAACAACTTCTTACATTTGCATCTGCCCATTAAATTCCTCTGAAAAATGCAGACAGCTTCCTGCATTGGTATATCTAGCATCATCACAGAATAAAATAGGGAGACATTTGATTTCGGCAGAAAGCCCAGGTCCCCTTGCACAATCTGAGGGGCAGTTTTGAAGTAGGAAGGAAAATAACCTGTTTCAGGCACTGTACCAGGAGCATCCACATGGGAGATTAAATTAAATTCTCACACCAGCCCTGCAAGGCAAGTGTGATTATCCCGTTTAGAGAGAATGCAACTGAGCCTTGAAAAAGTTAGATAAGGCATTGGGACCCACATCTATGTGATTCCAAGACGATATTCTTACTGCAGCACCCTGTGATTAAATAACCACTTGAGCCGTCAGGTAGATACCAGGTACCATCAACAAATTTCTCAAGAAATCCGTTGTAAGGTTGGTGGTTGCCAGAAGCAGGGAACAGGAGGTAGGAGAACTGGGCAAAGGTGGTCAAAATGCACAAACTTCCAATTGTAAGGTAAATAAGTCCTGGGGACGTACTATAGAACACAATGACTATAGTCAACAGTCCTATATTGTATATTTGAAAGTCGCTGAGAGCGTAGATCCTAAAAGTTCTCATCACAAGAAAAATAAAAATGTATAACCAAGAGAGGCAATGGATGTTAACCTACTGTGGTGATCATTTTGCAATATATACATATATCAAATCAGTATGTTGTATCCCTTAAACTTACACAATGTTATATGTCAAATATACTGCCATATAACCGCGGTTTAAAAAAGAAATTAACTGTATCCATTGTTCCCTAATGGTTACAAGTGTGCTCATGGCTGTGAGTTACTATCATACGGATAGTTTAAAAACCAAAAACAAACAAAAAAAAAACTATTAAAAATCTTTTTAAATATCCTGGGCTTTTGAAGTTCAAGATGGTGAATTGAGCACGTGCTTTTTGCCTCTACATCCATCTGAGATCTTGTTAAAATCGTAATAATGGATTAGAAAGATAAAAACCAGTAAGAGCAGAACAAATGGAATAAAGGAGGCATTCGCAGCCAGGGAGACTTCAACACATTTCCAGAAGACAGGAAAAGGTGGAAGAGGGTTAGTGAAAGAAAGGAAGCAGGCAAAAACCCTGCAGGTGGGGCTGAGGTGGAGGGCCCCCCACCCCCACGCCCCCCGCCTGGCAGACAAGGCTGGGACGGGAGATGGCGGGCCTGGCAGGGCAGGGGTGAGAAGTGGGTAAGCAGGGGGGACAGAAGCTGTGGTTCTCAGCTCGGCCTACATAGTGGGGTGATTAATGTCTGCCAGATGATGCTGCTTAAGGAGTAATTGTTGAGTGAACAGAAAAATGAATAAATTAATGAATGCATGAAAACCAAAGGAAAACACTGGAAGAACTAGAATGCAATGCCTATTCTGAGGTGCCGGTTGTGTTAGTCACCAGGGTTTTCTCCAGAGAAACAAAACCAGTAGAACGTGTATATTGCCGTCCCTCGGTATCTGCAGGGCATTGGTTCCAGGACCCCTGCCCACCCTACACCGCCCCCCCGGGGGATATCAAAATCCACAGATGTTCAAGTCTCATATAGAATAGTGAAATATTTGCATGTAAGCTACACACATCCTCCCATAAACTTTAAATCGTCTCTAGATTGCTAATAGTACCTAATACAATGTCAGTGCTATATAAATTGTAAATACAATGTAAACGCTGTGTATGCACAGCAAATTCAAGTTTTGCCTTTTGGAAATTTCTGGGATCTTTTTTCCGAATATTTTTAATTCATAGTTAGTTGAGTCTGCGGATGCAAAACCTACAGGTAGGGAAGGCCGACTCTATACACAGGCATAGCTCATTTTATTGCACTTTGCTTTATTGTGCTTTGCAGATACTGTGTCTTTTACAAATTGAAGGTTTGTAGCAACCCTGCATCAAGCAAATGTATCAGTGCCATTTTTCCAACAGCATTCGCTTGTTTCATGTCTCTATCATATTTTGGTATTTCTTACAAAATTTCAAACTTTTCCATTACTATTATGTTTGTTATGGTGATCTGTGATCAGAGATCTTTGATGTTACTATCAGGACCTGCTGAAGGCTTTTTTTTTTAGCAATAAAGTGTTTTTTTAATAATTTTTATTGGAGTATAGTTGATTTATAACATTGTGTTAGTTTCAGGTGTACAGCAAAGTGAATCAGTTATACATATACTTATATCCACTCTTTTTTAGATTCTTTTCCCATATAGGCCATTACAGATTATTGAGTTGAGTTCCCTGTGCTATACAGTAGGTCTTATGAGGTCTTATTTTATATATAGTAGTGTATATATGTCACTCCCAATCTCCTAATTTATCCCTCCTCCACTTCCCCCCTGGTGACCATAAGTTTGCTTTCTAGGTCTGTGACTCTATTTCTATTTTGTGAATAAGTTCATTTGTACCAACAATTAAGTATTTTTTACTTAAGGTATGTACATTGTTTCTTTAGACATAATGCTATCACACAATTAATAGACTGCAGTATAGTATAAACATAACTTTAAATGCATTGGGAAACCAAAAAAACATGACTTGACTCACTTTATTATGATATTTGCTTTATTATGGTAGTCTGGAACTAAACCCACAATATCTCCGAGGTATGTCTGTATAAAGAGATTTATTATAAGGAACTGGCTGACACACGATTGTGGAGGCCGGCAAGTCCCAAGGTCTGCAGGTGAGTCAGGAAGCTGGAGGCCCAGGAGAGCCAATGGTTTGGTTTCGGTCTGAGTCCAAAGGCCTTAGAACCACGAGACCCAACGGTGTAGTTCCAGCCCAAAGGCCCGCAGTCTCAAGGCTCAGGAAAAGCCAATGTTTTCAGTTCCAGTCCACAGGCAGGAAAAAGCTGATGTCCCAGTTCAAAGGCCATTGGGCAGGAAGAATTCTCTCTTACTCAGGGGAGGGTCAGCCTTTTCGTTCTATTCAAGCCTTCAGCAGATTGCATGAGGCCCACCCACTCTGGGGGAGGGCCATCTGCTTTATGCGATCTACTGACTTCCATGTTAATCTCATCAAAAAACACCCTCACAGGGCTTCCCTGGTGGCGCAGTGGTTGGGAGTCTGCCTGCCGATGCAGGGGACACGGGTTCGTGCCCCGGTCCGCGAGGCTCCCACATGCCACGGAGCGGCTGGGCCCGTGAGCCATGGCCGCTGAGCCTGTGTGCCCGGAGCCTGTGCTCCACAACGGGAGAGGCCACAACAGTGAGAGGCCCGTG
>NW_006781263.1:1727374-1733805 GCF_000442215.2 Lipotes vexillifer
AAAAAAAAAAAAAAAAAAAAAAAAAAACACCCTCACAGAAACTCTTGGAATAATTTTTGCCAAATATCTGGGACCCTGTGGCCCAGTCAAGTTGACACAAAAAACTAACCGTCACACTGGTTTTGGGCTCATCAACGTGCTTTAAATGTACTCACTTCATGTGGCAAGTCCCCAGGGCAGAGATGGCTCACCCACCATCCTTCATTTCCCAGAACAGCTCTAGCAATGGGTGAACACAAAACCTAAGCGTGAACTGCTCTAGAGCGTGGCATCTTTGCCCTGCGGCTGCCAGGCAGGGTCCACTGTCATCTGGAAACAAGGGATGGCGGAGGGTGGGCGGGTGCATAAGGCTGGGGAGCAGGGGGAATGCTCCACAACACCAGCCCTGAACTCCAGAAACGCCTCACACAGGGTTTGTTAGAGGCTGGCATCTCCATCATGTGTTTTGATGGGTTTGAAATTGGCCTGATATGGGCCAACAATAAGGGAGAGTTGAGCTCACAGAGCAGAAAATCTATGCTCTCTAGACACCTGCTTACTGCAGGAGAATCCAGGGTATTGACCTTCAATTCAAGGCTGAGATAAGAGGCGCTAATCTCTCCACCCTCCCAGGCCCTTCCAGGCTGACACCGATCTCTGCAGCCACTACTTTGTGAGTCACTAAAGGGGCTTTTATCGACTCAAGCTGGGTTACGCTCCCAGGACGGAGTGGAAGTCTCTACCAAACGTGCCCAAATTCCTCCTCCTTACTTCTGTAGTGATGCCTGAAATTCCTTTAACAGAGGCTCAGAAATACAAATAATCTTGTGAAAGGGAATTCAGGAATTTATATTCATTGAGCTCTCCAAAGATGGGGATTTTTCACCCCAATCCCTCCTGGCTGTATACCTTCTTCCCCCAAAGGGGGGACCCCACTAAAATTGGTCAGTTTCCAAGACATCAGTTAGGACATGTTTATTCGTGTGGTCCTCTTCCAGCCAGAAGCTGGCCCAAGGCCTTGCCCACAAGGAGGAGGCCTGACCCTCTTGCCTCATCTTGCTGGTCTGTCTCTGTCTCTCTGCCCATCTTCCTCTCCATCTCTTTCTCTGCTTCTTCCTTCCACAGAGCCAGCATGGGAAAGGGCCAAGGTTTTTTTCACATTTGGGAAGAGGCATGGATGTCTTGCGTTCCATCCTTTTCTCCCTAAGGCATTCTGGTGTCCTTCTGTGGGTCCCCAGCCCTCCGGGGGGCTCACCAGTGTGTGAAGCATTTCAAGGCCAGGGGTCTGCTCTGGGGGGTCAGTGCTGGGCGGGGCCATCTCCCCAGCTCAGCTCCCAGAGCCCTGGGCTCTGCACGTTGGCAGCTCAACATGACTGACAGCCATCCCGGTCTCTACCTCTACTGGAATCCTTGAGGGGAAACAGCTGTAGCCCAGGGTCGGATTGAGAAATACCTGCTCTCCGGGCCCCTAGGCCATCCTAAAAGAACACTCCAACCCCATCATTCTACTTAACAGCATTAGGGTGTCAACAACCTATCACAGAGTCTCCCTGAACTTTGGGGGCCGAGAGGGGGCCAAAATGGAACAAACAGTGAGGAAGAGATCAAGCACCTGAAAGGGTGAGGTGGCATTGAAGGCCACATCCAGACAGAGACCGCCGGCAAAGCCTCAGGCCGCTGCACGTTTCATGTGCCACCCACCTCGTGTGATCACAGGCGACAGGAACGCTCCCTCCAGCCTTGCACACTCTGTCCTGTGATGAGATCACCAGAGAGTCCCCTTTCTCAGGGGAGGCTAGAAATCGCTCGTTAAAGAATTCTCACTGATGGAAGCTTCCACGTTGGAACCTACGTTAAGAGACCCGGGATATTTGGTGGGCAGGAGAGGAAAGGGTTGAGGAAGGAGAAGTTCTCTTAGGAAGAAAGACAGAGGAGGTTAGAAATGTTCGGCTGGGGAGGACACAGAGGGGCTCCCCAGATAATTCTGCTTTTCTTTTTTATATGGTTGCTTGTCTGGGTCACGGTAAAACCAATGTAGTCAATTTTCCACCCAAAGATGCAGTACCTTGTCACTTTCTGGAACAGCTGCCCTGAACTGTGTTAGATGAGAACATAATTTGGAGGTAGAAGAGAGAAAAGTTGTAGTTGACGAAGATTTTTAAGCTAAAATACCTTTTCAATGGGTAGTTTTTCCAAATTATACTCCTACCAAATTGTAAATACAATTAGAAACACTCTGGGAGATGAACTTGCAATGAGGGAGAGAAAATCTAGAGAGAATGTCAGATGAAGCTTTCTCCTTTCAAGATACAGTAAGCAGCTTGTCACGATACAATTTAGCATCTGCAAATGCCAAGCTCCAGAATTCAGGCATTTTATGCCACAGAAATGTCTTGAATCAAAATTCATGACCAATTTGGATTCTTTGTCTCATATCTACCTTAACACAGAGCCAAAGAAATAGATGGCAAACTTCCAAATTACATGCAGAAGTGCATTCTAGGAAGTAAGTTAGACCTAATAGTAACAATAACAGTGGTAGCGATAATAATAGTCATGATAGTTAACATGTATTAAGCCCTTTCAGTGTACCGGGCACTGTACTAATCCCTTGATGAACATTTTCTCATCCGTCCCGTACAACAACCCACTGATGTAAGAACTAGTTTGATCTGCAGTCCCAGGTGAGGAAGCTGGGACCAGGGAGGGTAAGTAACTTGGGCAGGGTTACCCAGCAACAGGTGGCTGGGGCTGGATCAAGCACACGATGATCTCACTTCAGAGTATGGACTCTTGACACACGGAGGAACCAGGTGGGTCCAGTGCATGGTGGGGAGTGAGAGACCAGGAATTGCACAGCCAACCCTAGTCCGTGCCACGTGGACCAGCCTCACCTGTGTTCAGTGGAAGCATCTAATATTAGACTTCACTGCCCTGGCCGATGGAATTACACTGGGAGCCCCCCAAAACAGACCCTGAGACAAGAATCTGGGGACAAGTATGTTATGTGGGAGGTGATTCCAGGAAGGATGGTGGGGGGATGGGGAAGTGAGAGAGGGAAGCCAATCTGAGGTGAGTGTGTCACCGCGGTGGGCAGCTGGGACCCAATCCCACTGGGGACATCTGGGTGACTATGTGGAACTTCCCCAGAGTTGTCCCACCCAGGGGCCAAGGAGGCTGGACTCTGTGTCCACCAACTCCTAACTGACATTGGTTGAGGGCTCCTCCCGAAGCATCCATTTCTGGCACTTTGGCCTGTTCTTTGTCTGAGCTGTGCAGGTTCCAGGCCTGACCCAGGCATTGGCATGGACAGAGTGGTGAGGGCCAGGGGACGGGGATGTGGGCGGGCACCGACAGTGTTGACCTCATGTATGTTTCTCCAGCCAAGGATATTCTTGGCTGAAACTTACAATCACTTCTTCTCACAGAGGCATGATTCTAAGAAAACTGTTCTGGCCCAGGGCTTGGAATTATGACCGCTGAGGATAGAATATTCTTTTCCTAGACCCTTCCAGGTTTTCACTGTGAGAGAGGGAGGATACTAGACAGCACCCCCCAAGCATGAGACATTATTTGGTACCAAAGAATATGCTGGAGAATTTCCAAAGCACTAACTTCTGCCTGCTTCTCCCATCCGTGGTCCGAACGTTCCGAGGGGCTGGGGCTTTGAGTAGAACAAACCAGGGAAACTGCTAAACACCCAAATGCCTTTTGCCTAAGGGAGAATGGATTTTAAAATCGGTAGTGAAAGATTAAAAGTGATAAACATTATAGGCAAGGACAGTTAAGCCTTGGAAATCAGATGTGAGACACTGTGAATATTTTTGCTACATTATTTGGTCCACTTTCAAGCATCTACAAGGAAAAGATGACTGACCTTTGCTAATGTACCATATTCTACCTGACGATGTGTGTGAAGGGGGGTGTGCCTGTATGGTGTGTATTATCTGGAAAGATTCGAGAGTTTACAAGGAACAAAAGGACAAGCTTGAAATATGTCACAGACAGACTGAAAGCATGATATTACCAAACATATTGAAAGCCAAATTTATATTGGAGCCAAACCTGAGTTCTGTTTTTGTCCTTTTTAACTGAAATTAAAACTTTTCAACAAGGAAAGCTTTGATGGAATTTCCATAGAAAGAACGTATATGGAACCACATATAATTTGGGGTTTTCTTTTAAAATCTAAATTGGGCACTATATTGCAAAGATGTGTTCTACAAAATAGTATTTGAATGCCAAGTCACCCAAGAATATGGGAGAAAGATGATCTTCTAAAGGTTTGGGGTTGGGGGTTTTTTTTTAAAGTATTTTAAAAATTTATTTATTTTACTTATTTTCTTTTTGGCTGTGTTGGGTCTTCGTTGCTGCACGTGGGCTTTCTCTAGTTGGAGCGAGCAGGGGCTTCTCTTGTTGCAGAGCACAGGCTCTAGGTGTGCGAGTTTCAGTAGCTGCGGCACATGGGCTCAGTAGCTGTGGCTCGCCGGCTCAGTAGTTGTGGTTCGCGGGCTCTAGAGTGCAGGCTCAGTAGTTGTGGCACACGGGCTTAGCTGCCCTGCGGCATATGGGATCTTCCCAGACCAGGGCTTGAACCCATGTCCCCTGCATTGGCAGGCGGATTCTTAACCACTGCTCCACCAGGAAAGCCCAGGTTTGGGTTTTTTATTTCCTCCTGGAGCACTTCATCTAGACAAGGTTGATTTCTGCTTTCGATGACTATGATTTAAAATATGCCTTTTCTGAACTTTGTAACCTTATTTTAAAGGAAAGCATTTTAAGAGCAAGGGATAAAATTCAATTTACTGAGATGACAGAAAATAATCTACTAAGTAAATATATCAGGCAATTGGAAGCTTTCATACCTTTCAAAAAGGAAATAACCTATTTCTTGCCTTGTTATCTAATGACACAGGAGTTTATTTCTCTTGAAGCTGTTACAGATCTACCTAATGAGGCCTAAAAACTGTTGCCAAGCAATTAGAGCTTTTATTGTGTCACTGATTTCCTTCATTTCTGCAGTTGCTGATAATCATTAGCCAATACCGCCTCATCTAAGAATGCACATGCATGTACACACACACACACACACACACACACACACACACACACACTCCAGCTGGCTGAGAAGCATAACAGCTCCACTGACAGCTCGGGGCAGTGGCTTCACATGGGCAGCCTCAGACATGCACCAAACTTGGACAGTTCTGCATAGCTCATTAGTCAAGGCATTTGTGCTGACCCAGGCTCATTTGCTGTTCTCTTGGTACTATTTATTTCATAGGTGTTGAAAGATGGCAGCTTTTACTAACACACCACACACACACACACACACACACACACACACAGAGCAAGCTGTATTCTCCAAATGGCCACTTCACTATTACCTGTCCTACATGCTCTTCTAGAACCTTGCCATTCCCCAATCAGGAAGTGGGGTCTAATCCACTTGCCCTTGAACCTGAGCTGCCTTGTAACACGCCTGTACGCATAGAGTCCAGCGGAAGTGACTTCCAAGGAGAGGTCATCGAAAGGCACGCGGCTTCCACTGTGAGAGCTGGAGCTCATAGACTCCAGCAGCCCAATGGCCCAGAGGCTGCCATGCCGTGAGGAAGCCCCAACAAGCCCATGCAGATAGAACACATGGGAAGAGAAGGAAATTCCACCCATCTCTAGCCGCTCCAGACGTCCATCTGCTCAGCCGGCTCCAGCCACTGACTGAGGGCAACTGAATGAAAGATATGTCCAGCTTCCTGAATTCCTGACCACAGAAACAGTAGTTGGAGATTAAGCCGGTAATTTCAGCATGTTACACAGCAGTACGTAACCAGAACCCTGCATCCTCAGAGCATGAGCGTCGTTAGAATATTTCTGTATATACACTCTTTTCCTTAACAGATAGAGCAGACACTATTTGTGTTCTGTCCACGCCAGCTGTCGACTTCTCACTGAAAGCCGCTGCCACTCTCTGCCTGGGGACTTTCCTGGCTGCAGCCCCCATGGCCAGTAAGGAGCAGACCAGAAGCACCAGGAAGTAATTACCCCCAGGGAAGCCCTTAATTAATGGAAAGTGGAAGTTTCTGGAAAAATAGCCCAACTTTTTGCCCTGCGGATGGGAAAACGCCGATGCGCGCTCTACCCCACCCTCCCAGGTGCTCACAGTGGCAGTGCACTTGATATTACTTTTCTGGCTGCCTTCACCCACCTGCCTCACTTCCCCGCACCCAGCCCACTGATGCTTCATGGCGTCACACCAAACACTTGTCCACAAAGCCTCATCTCAGAGTCTGCTTATGTGGGAACTCAGCTGAAGATGACGGGGAATCAGGCTGAAGGGCAGAGGTGGGGGGGGTCAGCTGAGACCCCAGCTCTTCAGCTGCTGCTTCAGATCCCGTGAACCACCTGAGGAGCCTGTGGCTGTGCCCTACCTGGGAGCAGATCAGAAAGGGAAA
>NW_006781263.1:1733837-1735472 GCF_000442215.2 Lipotes vexillifer
ATGAAAAGAGATCATGCACGTTCATGCCCTCTATTAAGCACCCAATAGATGTGCACGTGAACATCCACACAAACGTACAAATAAGGTGTGTGTCCTAAATGGGTAATTTCACCAAATACAGCCTTTCCCCCTTCTTGATCCGAATTTGGAAAAATATTTAAGTTGATAAGAATGTATTGCATATTAACTGTATACCCAGTGCTCTGATAGACAATGCAACACAGGCAAGAGAAAAGGCACTCCCAAAGTCACAGCACTTGGAATGTGGCCGGAGAAGCGACCCATACCCATGGCAAAAAAAAAAAAAGGCGCAGTGCATGCTGACTCAAGAGGCTTGTGGGGGGCTTCCCTGGTGGCGCAGTGGTTTAGAGTCCGCCTGCCGATGCAGGGGACACGGGTTCGTGCCCCAGTCTGGGAAGATCCCGCATGCCGCAGAGTGGCTAGGCCCATGAGCCATGGCCACTGAACCTGCACATCCGGAGCCTGTGCTGCGCAATGGGAGAGGCCACACAGTGAGAGGCCCGTATACCGCAAAAAAAAAAAAAAAAAATGTGGGGAAGGAAACTCCATGCCAGGTAGTGACATCAGGGTGGTGATGTCACCCACCCTTCGATTCCTAAGAAGTCCCTCTAGGCTAGTGGAAGAGGAATCGGGCACAGCCAAGCTCATGGGAATCCAAGTAGTTTGCTCGGTACCTGACTGAAGACCACACCTCCATAGTAATTGCCATTCATCAAGTGCCTCTTCCACATCAGACAGCCTTCAAGGGCTTTGTATCCGCAAGGTGGTGGCTCTTCACGCACGGAAGCAACTGCATGATGCAAAGCCTGCATAATTCAACACTAATCCCCCCAAAAGGAGGTGAATATTTCTGATTACCAGCCACGTGGCAACAGCCTAAACCAGTGTACAATCCCCCAAACCTGTCAGCTTTGAAATGACACCATTCTAGATTAATTTTTATTTCAGGGAGATGCGTTATTTCAAATTTGGGGCAAATACACAGAACAACTAACATTTTATATTATACTAAATTGAACTCATAAAAAATGTGTTCTCACTACTTGTCATCCTCTTCATTTTATGCTAATAATTAATTTATACTAATAGTGATATAGTAGTTCTATAATATTTATAAAGAGCTTCCTGTTTATTAAGTGTTTACCATAGATAAGTGTTTAGCATAGATGTTAATTCATTTAATCTACTGCAAAGTAGATGTTACTGTTTTCCCAGTTCATAGATGGAAAAACTGAGGCACAAAGAGGTCAAGAAGCTTGCTCACAGTCACACAACTAATAGATGGCAGTTGTATAACTGTGTACAGCCAAGCAGTCTGGCCCTAGAACCTACTACACTCTCAACCACCAGGCTCTGCTTCCTCATTTAGTCCCCATAAAGACCCTGTGATGGAGGCACTGCTTTCCCATTTTACTGATGAGAAAGCCGAGGCTCAGGTGAGTTAGCCAGAATTCCAACCCACTTCTCTCCAACCCTAAAACCCACACTGCTTGCCTAAAGCTGGGCTGCATCCTAGCTGCCTTCTGTCTCCCAGCCATATCAGCACTGAGACAGACTTGGTCCAGCCCTCACCGAGGCTGCCGGACACTTTTTTTTTTTTTTTTTTTTTTTTTT
>NW_006781263.1:1735564-1779394 GCF_000442215.2 Lipotes vexillifer
TTTTTTTTGCTGTACATGGGCCTCTCACTGTTGTGGCCTCTCCCGTTGCGGAGCACAGGCTCCGCACGCGCAGGCCCAGCGGCCACGGCCCACGGGCCCAGCCGCTCCACGGCATGTGGGATCCTCCCGGACCGGGGCGCGAACCCACGTCCCCTGCATCGGCAGGCGGACTCCCAACCACTGCGCCACCCGGGAAGCCCTGCCGGACACTTTTAATTCAACCTAGACATGGACAAATGAAAAGGTCCATCTTTACCTTGAAATTTGATGAGACGCAGGAAAGCTAGTGGTTGGGTGACCTTACGCCAATAATAGCAAACATGTATTAAGTCCCTGCACAGACCAGGCACTGTGCTGGGCACCTGCCACCTGTCAGCTCCTTGAAGCCTCCTAACGCCCAATGAGGTGGGCACTGCCCTTCCTCCCACTGGACAGATGTCTCAAAGAGGCCGACAGGTGGGACAGGGGTGGGGCTGCTCCTCGGTAGGAGAGCCGGGAACAGACCGGGGACAGGCCCTCCCGGGACTCCCTCGGAGCTGCAGGTGCGCTCGGACGCGCAGCGTGGGAAGGAAACCCAGGCAGGGGAGGCAGGTCGCTCGGAGAAGAGCAGCAGCGACCTGGAGATGGCCAGAAGTGAAAAAGCAGGGTGTAGGCTTCCTTCACTCTTCCGCAGAAGAGCTGGGGTCGCGGGTCAGAGACGCCTGTGGGCTTCCTTCCCGTAGGACCCGCGGGGCAAATTCAGGGCGCCTGGCGGAGCGGCCACTAGAGGGCGGCAGTGAGCGAGGCAAGGGGCGAGGAGGCGCAAGGCTGGCTGGAAGAAGGGGTGGGATGCGGACTCAGCGGGAGGGCACTGGAGGTGTGACAAATCGCACTGTCCTGGCGACGTGAGAGGGTCCCCAGGGACCTCATGTGACTTCGGGAACCGGTTTTTATGCAGCTTGGAAACACTGGCTCATGAAGGGCCGTTAGTTACTGTGATACGCCTAATGGTGCATCACATCTTAAGTGCTGATTTTGCCGCGGCTTAGCTGAGACCTACTCTAATACATCTTCATCAGAGTATTTGGAAATGGGATGGGCGGGGCAGCCTCACCGAGTATATAGCAAAGGTGTGAATTGAAAACTGATAAGCCACATACATCATAAAGAGAAAGAACCTATAATTCCAGTAAAGTGATATTCTATACGTGCGCATATGCTCGCTAAGGTAATATTTTGTACATGTGTAATTCTATACATTATATGCACGCCGCTGATGCCCTGCCCAGCTCCCCTTAACCAGGCCATGTACCTGTCCCCCAGCTGCTGGGAGTGGTGGTCGCCAGCGGCTCTCACCTGCCTCCTTCTCTGGGGCACAGCCCTTGGCCAAAAGGGAAGCTACCTGGGGGTGGGGGGTGGCTAGGGGCGGGCGAGGGGGTATGAGTATTTCTTATACCCCCTTAACAGTCACTTAAGAAACAGTGACTGTTTCTTAAGGGTTCACATGTGCCTGTAGGGGTGTAAACTCCGTGGTGCAATTCACCCTCCAGAGCACCCCATGGGGTCAGGCTGAGACTAGACCCCAGGCAAGGATCAGAGGAAGCTCTTAACTGGTGAGATAGAAATGACATTTCCGGCTACCAATCAGAGTGGCATTTTCAAGGCTGATTAGTTCCTACTGGCCAAGACTTCAGAAATTATCCAGCTTATTTTCATTCGAGGGTGGAGTCCTATGTGAGGCAGCAAAAACCCAGAAACCATCTAATGAGTTACGTAAAGCATGGTACATGATTTTCTATAATAGAAAATAGAAATCAGGATATAGCCATATACCTACTGACACAGAAAGTGTAAATTCAGGTTATAGAATAGTGTTATAGCATGGAGCCTTTATTTGAAATGTATATACATTCACACACACACACAGGTCTTAGTGTATGTGGTTTCCCCCAGATAGGCCTGAGATAAGGGCTCACCAGTGGGCAGTTTATTGTGGAAAGTGATCACAGGCACAGGAGGGGAGGGCTGGAGGAGACTGACACAGGAAGAGCCAACCCAGGGACAGTTGTTGAGCCTATCACCCTGTGCTCAGTCCTGTTTGGGACCCTCTGAGAAGATGTGTAGACAGCCTCAGAACTGTCCTCTTGCAGAACAAGTGAGAGATGTTTTTTACCCACCAGATCCGGGCCCCATGGGTCAGGGGTTGCCCCGTGGGGGTCTTTGCTCCCTTCTGCTTCCAGTGAGCCCCTGAACCAGCATGGGCACAAGAGCTCCACCTTGTGGGGGGGAGTGGGGTTACACCTGCACAGCTGGGGGCCGTGGCAACAGCTGGAGTTAAAAGCTGGGCTGTGGGCTTTGAGGAGGGCACGGGGGTGTGCAATCCATGTAGAGAAGTGTCAGAAAGAATATTTACCTAATTGTTCATGGCAGTCATCCCTGGGAGGCAAGATTCTTTAATTCTTCTTCTTTATGCCTCCTGTATTGTTTAGCTTTTTTTGTAACAACTACACAATTTTTTGCAAAAAACACTAAAGCTATGTCGAAAGAAGAAATCATCTCCTTGGACTCTTTTATTTCACAGATGATCAAATGAGGCCTGGGGCAGTGCTCGTGGGCTGTGGCTCAGAGGAGCTTCTGCAGTGTGAGAGCAGGTTCACGGGCCACCCAGCCCTGTGGGTGTAAAGGTTGTCACCTACTCACTGGGCTCAGAGAAGACGAAGGACACACCAGGCGATGGAGCCCCCATAATGGGCAAAGACGAGGAGCCTGGTGTTCAGGTCTTTTGACTTATTTCTGCGTGTGCAAGAACAAGGATTTCCATGGTTTCGAAATGAAGAACTATCAGTCTGAACACGTGTTTTGTAGACATATTCAATCATTTCTCTTGAATCTATGCTTGGGAGTGAAATTGCTGGTATGCATATGTTTAGTTTCACTAGCAACTGCCCAATAGTTTATACGAGTTATTTCTTTTTAGTAACCTGTGAATATGAGTTTACACAAATCAATTTAATGCAAATCAAATGAACAGCTGTACTGTATTTTAATGGTTTTTATGGTATGATGGTGGGAGGCAACCTTAGTCCCAGAGTTTCCCTTGGAGGTGGTGACCTTTGCGAGGAGGGTTCTCCCGGAACAGGGCCTCCAGTTGCCCTGGGACCTCACCCTGGGCAGCACAGAGCATCTTCCTCAGGAAGATGGGAACCAGATAAAAGACCACAGTTGGCAACCCAATTTGTGATCCTCCACTGGGCAGGGCTGCTAGACTTAAAGACTCTTTGGGCAAATTAGAAAAGCCACCCCTATGGGGAGATGACTGGTATCCCCACTGGTTGCACCAACTAGCAAAAGGCCCCCTTTCTCTGCTGCCCCAGCCCCCTGCCAAGGCTCAGGGCTGGTGGGCAGAGCCGGGAAGGCCTGGATCTCAGCCTCCACTGGCCCCTCTCCTGAGTGGGAGCCCTGTGCTCCACGGCACTCGGGAACCCTGCTGGACACTGTCCTACTCTGACTGTGGTGTCTGTCATCGAGGGGCAAGAACCAACTTAAGGGCTTCCCTGGTGGCGCAATGGTTGAGAGTCCACCTGCCGATACAAGGGACACAGGTTCGTGCCCCGGTCCGGGAAGATCCCACATGCCGCGGAGCGGCTGGGCCCGTGAGCCATGGCCGCTGAGCCTGCGCGTCCGGAGCCTGTGCTCTGCAACGGGAGAGGCCACAACAGTGAGGCCCGCGCACCACAAATAAATAAATAAATAAAATAAAGGTAGAAGAAAAAAAATATGTTAAAAAATCCCAAAAGAACAAAGAAAAATAAATTTAAAAAAGCAACAGCAAAAAAAAAAAAAAAAAAAAAAACAGAACCAACTTAAAATGGGACGGGACGTGGTAAACAACTCCCAGCACCCGGGCGGCTGCTACAGGCAAGGCTGCCTCTCCCGCCACTGCTTCTCTGGCCCGCACGTGGCAGCCGCAGCCAGTGGTTCAGGCTGCCTGACTTAGTTTGCGATCCCCCCCAAAGCAGAGCCTGAGATGAGGACTTGAATTCAGAAGGTTTGTTTGGGAGCTAATGTCAGCAGCCCTGTGAGTAAGTGATGACAGTTAGGCACGAGGGAGCACGATATGCCTGAGTGAGGGTGTCACCACGGTGTCACCCAGGGCTCCATTCTCCCAGGGCCCTCTGAGGGGTCAGGACACTGGAATGTTTTTCCACTAATCCCCATTGGTTGAGGGTCACTCCTGGTGTGTTTACTCCCTGGCACTCCATGGGCTGCCTGGTGGAAGGAAGTTCAGTGAGTGAGGGAAAAGTCCACAGGCCACCTCTGGGGTCGGCTGAGGGCGTATGGGCAGGGTGCCTACAGCATCTGCTATGCTCCCGAAGCTCAGAATTCAGCTCTTCTCCTGCTCATCAGGGGCCTAGTGGCTGAACCATTGAGACTATAACAGAGCAGCAAGTGGGACCCTGACTATAATTTATCTTCCCTCTTCCATCACCCCAGAGATGGAGGGAGGGATGGACAGAGAGGGAAAATGCTGATGCAAAAATACAAAAGAGGGAAAATGCTGATGCAAAAATACAAAAGACCTCAGCTTGGAGCAGGAAACTGTGCTTGAATGACCTGCTTGTTCTCAAATGGAGAGGGACCTTTGTTTGAACTGTTAATTCTCACAGGTTGCAACAGCCAAAGATCACCCGGCAAAAAACATTCTTTGTGCAGAGTGTTGCAGACGAGGTAAGTCTTCATGTACCTCTTTCCTTTTAAACACCAGATCCTTTGGCCAGGCCAATATATTTGAAAGCAAACTGTGAGCCCGTCTGCCAGCTGGGAACCTGCTGAGACAAAGGGAAGATGCTTGCTGGCCAGCAGACCCTTAATCCAGTCAGAGTGACTTTAACACATTCGTTTCCACGCTGCTTGGACCCTTCTCCATCCTTGACGATACTACTCCAAAAAGATCTTTTCTGCTTGCTGTCAGCTTAGTCACAGTTTTAGACTGAGCTGTAGCTCATGGGTTGTATAAATCTAGGCCGGCTGAGGGGAAGATCTCCACAGGGTTCCGTCTAAGTTATAAATAAATAGGTGATGCAGCTGGAGGGGTCGTGAAATGGAGCCCTCTGTGACTCTGTGGGGCGGCTTCACACGGGATCTCTTCCAGAAAACAGAGAGAACGGAGGGTACAAGAGGGCGTAGATGCCAGAAAGTAATCTTTGAGGGCAGAGGCCACATTGAAAGGAGCCCCTTAGAAACTTTTGCTATCCATAAAACTTCTTTTTTTTTAATTGAAATATAGTTGGTTTACAATAGTATGTTTCAGATATACAGCATAGTGATTCAGTAATCTCGCAGATTATATTCCACTATAAATTGTTCTAAGATAATGGCTGTAATTCCCTGTGCTGTACAATATATCCTTGTTGCTTATCTATTTAATACATAGTAGTTTGTATCTCTTATTCCCATACCCCTAGCATGCCCTTCCCCACTTCCCCCTTCCCACTGGTAACCACGCCTTTGTTTTTACCTGTGAGTCTGTTTCTGTTTTATTATTTTTTTAACATCTTTATTGGAGTATAATTGCTTAACAGTGTTGTGTTAGTTTCTGCTGTATAACAAAGTGAATCAGCTATATGCATACATCCCCATATCCCCTCCCTCTTGCATCTCCCTCCCACCCTCCTTATCCCACCCCTCTAGGTGGTCGCAAAGCACTGAGTTGATCTCCCTGTGCTATGCAGCTGCTTCCCACTAGCTATCTATTTTACATTTGGTAGTGTATACATGTCAATGCCACTCTCACTTCGTCCCAGCTTACCCTTCCCCTCCCTGTGTCCTCAAGTCCATTCTCTACTCCTGCGTCTTTATTCCAGTCCTGCCCCTAGGTTCATCAGAACCTTTTATTTTTTTAGATTCCATATATATGTGTTAGCATACGGTATTTGTTTTTCTCTTTCTGACTTACTTCACTGTGTATGACAGACTCTAGGTCCATCCACCTCACTACAAATATCTCAATTTCATTACTTTTTATGGCTGAGTAATAGTCCACTGTATATATGTGCCACATCTTCTTTATCCATTCATCTGTCAATGAACACTTAGGTTGCTTCCATGTCCTGGGTATTGTAAATAGTGCTGCAATGAACATTGTGGTACATGACTCTTTTTGAATTACGGTTTTCTCAGGGTATATGCCCGGTAGTGGGATTGCTGGGTCATATGGTAGTTCTATTTTCAGTTTTTTAAGGAACCTCCATACTATTCTCCATAGTGGCTGTATCAATTTACATCCCCACCAACAGTGCAAGAGGGTTCCCTTTTCTCCACGCCCTCTACAGCATTTATTGTTTGTAGATTTTTTGATGATGGCCATTCTGACCCATGTGAGGTGACACCTCATTGTAGTTTTGATTTGCATTTCTCTAATGATTAGTGATGTTGAGCATCTTTTTGTGTGTTTGTTGGCAATCTGTATGTCTTCTTTGGAGAAATGTCTATTTAGATCTTCTGCCCGTTCTTGAAGTGGGTTGTTGTTTTTTTTGATATTGAGCTGCATGAGCTGCTTGTATATTTTGGAGATTAATCCTTTTTCAATTGCTTCATTTGCAAATATTTTCTCCCATACTTTGGGGTTGTCTCTTTGTCTTGTTTTTGGTTTCCTTTGCAGTGCAAGAGCTTTGAAGTTTCATTAGGTCCCATTTGTTTATTTTTGTTTTTAGTTCCATTTCTCTAGGAGGTGGGTCAAAAAGGATCTTGCTGTGATTTATGTCATAGAGTGTTCTGCTTATGTTTTCCTCTAAGAGTTTTGTAGTGTTGGAGCTTACATTTAGGTCTATAATCCATTTTGAGTTTATTTTTGAGTATGGTGTTAGGAATAGTTCTAATTTCATTCTTTTACATGTAGCTGTCCAGTTTTCCCAGCACCACTTATTGAAGAGGCCGTCTTTCCTCCATTGTATATGCTTGCCTCCTTTATCAAAGATAAGGTGCCCATATGTGTGTGTGTTTATCTCTGGGCTTTCTATCCTGTTCCATTGATCTATATTTGTGTTTTTGTGCCAGTACCATACTGTCTTGATTACTGTAGCTTTGTAGTATAGTCTGAAGTCCAAGAGCCTGATTCCTCCAGCTCCATTTTTCTTTCTCAAGATTGCTTTGGCTATTCGGGGTCTTTTGTGCTTCCATACAAATTGTGAATTTTTTTGTTCTAGCTCTGTGAAAAATGCCATTGGTAGTTTGATAGGGATTGCATTGAATCTGTAGATTGCTTTGGGTAGTATAGTCATTTTCACAATGTTGATTCTTCCAATCCAAGAACATAGTATATCTCTCCGTCTGTTTGTATCATCTTTAGTTTCTTTCATCAGTGTCTTATAGTTTTCTGCATGCAGGTCTTTTGTCTCCCTAGGTAGGTTTATTCCTAGGTATTTTAATCTTTTGGTTGCAGTGGTAAATGGGAGTGTTTCCTTAAGTTCTCTTTCAGATTTATCATCATTAGTGTATAGGAATGCAAGAGATTTCTGTGCATTAATTTTGTATCCTGTTACTTTACCAAATTCAATGATTAGCTCTAGTAGTTTTCTGGTAGCATCTTTAGGATTCTCTATGTATAGTATCATGTCATCTGCAAACAGTGACAGTTTTACTTCTGCTTTTCCGATTTGGATTCCTTTTATTTCTTTTTCTTCTCTGATTGCCATGGCTAAAACTTTCAAAACTATGTTGAATAATAGTGGTGAGAGTGGGCAACCTTGTTTTGTTCCTGATCTTAGAGGAAATGGTTTCAGTTTTTCACCATTGAGAACAATGTTGGCTGTGGGTTTGTCATATATGGCCTTTATTATGTTGAGGTAGGTTCCCTCTATGCCTACGTTCTGGAGAGTTTTTATCATAAATGGGTGTTGAATTTTGTCAAAAACTTTTTCTGCATCTATTGAGATGAACATATGGTTATTATTCTTCAGTTTGTTAATATGCTGTATCACATTGATTGATTTGCATATATTGAAGAATCCTTGCATTCCTGGGATAAACCCCACTTGATCATGATGTATGATCCTTTTAATGTGCTGTTGGATTCTGTTTGCTAATATTTTGTTGAGTATTTTTGCATCTATGTTCATCAGAGATATTGGCCTGTAGTTTTCTTTTTTTGTGACATCTTTGTCTGGTTTTGGTATCAGGGAGATGGTGGCCTCATAGAATGAATTTGGGAGTGTTCCTCCTTCTGCTATATTTTGGAAGAGTTTGAGAAGGATAGGTGTTAGCTCTTCTCTAAATGTTTGATAGAATTCGCCTGTGAAGCCATCTGGTCCTGGGCTTTTGTTTGTTGGAAGATTTTTAATCACAGTTTCCTCCGCGGCACGCGGGATCCTCCCGGACCGGGGCACGAACCCGCGTCCCCTGCATCGGCAGGCGGACTCTCAACCACTGAGCCACCTGGGAAGCCCTGTTGGAAGATTTTTAATCACAGTTCCAATTTCAGTGCTTGTGATTGGTCTGTTCATATTTTCTATTTCTTCTTGGTTCAGTCTTGGAAGGTTGTGCTTTTCTAAGAATGTGTCCATTCCTTCCAGGTTGTCCATTTTATTGGCATATAGTTGCTTGTAGTAATGTCTCATGATCCTTTGTATTTCTGCAGTGTCACTTGTTATTTCTCCTTTTTCATTTCTGATCCTGTTGATTTGAGTCTTCTCCCTTTTTTTCTTGATGAGTCTGGCTAATGGCTTATCAATTTTGTTTATCTTCTCAAAGAACCAGCTTTTAGTTTTATTGATCTTGTTTTTTTTTTCCTTGCGTTATGCGGGCCTCTCACTGTTGTGGCCTCTCCCGCCGCGGAGCACAGGCTCCAGACGCGCAGGCCCAGTGGCCAGGGCTCACGGGCCCAGCCGCTCCGCGGCATGTGGGATCTTCCCGAAACGGGGCACGAACCCGCGTCTCCTGCATCGGCAGGCGGACTCTCAAGCACTGCGCCACCAGGGAAGCCCAGTTTTATTGATCTTTGCTCTTGTTTCCTTCATTTCTTTTTCATTTATTTCTGATCTGATCTTTATGATTTCTTTCCTTCTGCTAACTTTTAGGGTTTTTTGTTCTTCTTTCTCTAATTGTTTTAGGTGTAAGGTTAGGTTGTTTTTTGAGATGTTTCTTGTTTCTTGAGGTAGGATTGTATTGCTATAAACTTCCCTCTTAGAACTGCTTTTGCTGCATACCATAGGTTTTAGGTCATCGTGTTTTCATTGTCAGTTGTTTCTAGGTATTTTTTAATTTCCTCTTTGATTTCTTCAGTAATCTCTTGGTTATTAAGTAGTGTATTGTTTAGCCTGTATATGTTTGTATTTTTTATAGATTTGCAATTGATATCTAGTTTCATAGTGTTGTGGTCAGAAAAGATACTTTATACAGTTTCAATTTTCTTAAATTTACCAAGGTTTGATTTGTGACCCAAGATATGATCTATCCTGGAGAATGTTCCAAGAGCACTTGAGAAGAAAGTGTATTCTGTTGTTTTTGGATGGAATGTCCTATAAATATCAATTAAGTCCATCTTCTTTAATGTATCATTTAAAGCTTGTGTTTCCTTATTTATTTTCATTTTGGATAATCTGTCCATCGGTGAAAGTGGGGTGTTAAAGTCCCCTACCATGGTCGTATTACTGTCGATTTCCCAATTTGTGGCTGTTAATATTTGCCTTTTGTACTGAGGTGCTCCTATGTTGGGTGCGTAAGTATTCACAATTGTTATATCTTCTTTTGGATTGATCCGTTGACCATTATGTAGTGTCCTTCTTTGTCTCTTGTAATAGTCTTTATTTTAAAGTCTATTTTGTCTGATATGAGAATTGCTACTCCAGCTTTCATTTGATTTCCATTTACATGGAATATCTTTTTCCACCCCCTCACTTTCAGTCTGTATGTGTCCCTACGTCTGAAGTGGGTCTCTCGCAGACAGCGTATGTACAGGTCTTGCTTTTGTATCCATTCAGCCAGTCTATGTCTTTTGGTTGGAGCATTTAATCCATTTACATTTAAGGTAACTATCGATATGTATGTTCCTATTACCATTTTCTTAATTGTTTTGGGTTTGTTATTGTAGGTCTTTTCCTTCTCTTGTGTTTCCTGCCTAGAGAAGTTCCTTTAGCATTTGTTGTAAAGCTGGTTTGGTGGTGCTGAATTCTCTTAACTTTTGCTTAGCTGTAAATGTTTTAATTTCTCCATCGAATCTGAATGAGATCCTTCCTGGGTAGAGTAATCTCAGTTGTAGGTTTTTCCCTTTCATCACTTTAAATATGTCCTGCCACTCCCTTCTGGCTTGCAGAGTTTCTGCTGATCAGATGTTAACCTTATGGAGATTCCCTTGTATGTTACTTGTTGCTTTCCCTTGCTGTTTTTGTTTTTTTTAACTTTTTTTTTTTTTTTTACTTTAACTGTTGTGGCCTTTCCCATTGCGGAGCACAGGCTCCAGACGCACAGGCTCCGTGGCCATGGCTCACGGGCCCAGCCACTCCGTGGCATGTGGGATCCTCCCGGACCGGGGCACGAACCCATGTCCCCTGCATCGGCAGGCAGACCCCCAACCACTGCGCCACCAGGGAAGCCCTCCCTTGCTGTTTTTAATATTTTTTCTTTGTATTTAATTTTTGATAGTTTGATTAATAGGTGTCACAGCATGTTTCTCTTTGGGTTTATCCTATATGGTGCTCTCTGTGCTTCCTGGACTTTGCCATGTTAGGCAAAGGGACTATAGGCCTCCCTTTTGATCCTCTGCCCTCCCAGTGGCTCCCCAATGTTACCCCTTTGGGCGTGGGATCCCTTCCCCTGCCCCAGCCGCCCCTCAGGGGCACCAGTCCCGTCCCGCCTCCACTTCTCCTCCCCCTTCACTCCCCCCCACGCCCCACATCCTACCTGGTCGCTGGGGGTTCCTCCTGTCCCCTTAGGTGTCTGTGGTCCCCCAGCGGTGCCTGGTAGGTGCCCTAGTTGTGAGGAGATGGGAATTCTGCATCCTTCTCGTTCGCCATCTTGACTGTCAGGAAGGGATATTTCTGATTGAGAGAATGTTTCTTGAATGCTTGAGACACTTTCAGCCAGGAGGTCTGCACACAGCAGTTCTCACTGGGTACGTCTTTCACACCATCTTTCCGTATTACCATCCTCAGGATATTGGTTCTCAGGCCTTAGAGTTCCAGGTCTTGAGATGGCTGCCACAGTTTCTGGCATTTCTTCCTTTCATAGCCATATCTTTTCTCTTGAAGTCTGAGACAGCTGAATGTTCTTTGTTGACATGAAGCAAACAAACTGTCAGATATTTCTCCAGGAAAGATAGGTTTATTCAGGATCAGAAGAGAATTGCAATTCGGGGTCTGCAGCCATGGCGAGCCACGTGCAAGTCCCTGGAGGGCGTGAGAAGGAAAAGGAAAACGTTTCTGTTTTGCATATACATTCATGTACGTTATTTTTTAGATTCCACGTATAAGTGATATCGTACAGTATATCTTTGTCTGATGTTTCACTAAGCATAATATTCTCTAGGTCCATCTGCATTGCTGCAAATGGCAGTATTTCATTCTTTTTATGGCTGAGTCATATTCCGTTGTATAAAACTTCCTGAGTTAGTGTCAAGCAGTCAAGCCAACTCAATTTAGCAGAAAGTCATGAGACTGAGATCAGCAGTGTCTCATCTGACAGGTAGAAAAACTCTAGGAATGAGCCAATGACACCAGGTTTTCATGTAAGGAAAGGAAAGTGAGCTGAGCCAGTGTAGAAAACGTTGACGATATTTTTGCAGATCCTTTCAGAAACACAGTTGAAAGTCCATTTAAAATCCTAAATAAATACCCTTAGAAAAATACTCAGATTTCTCAGTAGTTAACCTTTTGCTCATCTCTGTGCATTGAATACATATCCTAAGGCTGAGATTTAATTTATCCAGGATGCACAGTTGGTGCTTCAGCTGGTGTTGTGATCACCTATTTGGAAACTGCTAAGTCATGAGGGGAAGACTTCCTCACGACATTAGTTAAATTAACCAAATATAAAGAAAGATACTGGCATTTTCAACGTTATATAGAGTTTTTTGTAACCGAGAAAAAGTTTTAAAAGATGCTTATAAAAGAGACCCAGTAAAAGACAAAAGTTACCATATACTCTGGACAGTCTTCTGTTACTGTTCTTGTGATTCATTCATTCAGTCACTCGTTGACTCAACAAAGTAAAATTGGCCATTCATTCATTCAACAAAGAGATGCATGACTCTCTGCCAGATGCTCTTGTAGACACTAATGATATAACAGTGCTGAAGACGTCTGGGTTCCTGCCCCCTTGAGCTTACCATCTTGGGCACACGTGAAAAGTCTCATATTTTATATTGTTCATGGAAGCCCATTATTTTTTAAAGTATTACTTAAAAACCAAAAGAATTTTAATAGACAAAAATCACAAGGATCAAGAGCAAAGATGTTGTTAGGGCTGGATTCTAAAGGAGGAGTGAGCAAGCTTGTGTTTTTCCAGGTACTAAAGCCATAGCAGGTCTCCAGATGAACCAAGGAAATACCTAGCCTCTCTCACCTATGCAACAAGTAAGTAACGATAACTCACTCATAAGGTTGCTGCAGGGTATGTGCGTGAAGGGCTTAGCCTGGTGTTACTCCTGATAAATACTCAGTCCATGTGACCTGCTGTGATATTACCAAGTAGCTCACTGAGTACAGGGCTTGGCCCTAGAAAACCATCTATATGTATTGATTCATTTGTCTTGCTTCATAGACACACGCACACACACACACACAAACACACACACACACAAAACCTTAAGCCAGGGTCTCCAAAGTGGGGTATGTATAACAATCCACTGGGTGAAGAAAAGAACTATTAGGACTTCTATTTGTAAGTTTTTATATAAAAATGGCAAAGTGATTAAGCATTATTGAAATAGAAAGATTGACAGTCGTGCCCTTCCTTGGTCTTTGTGTCAGAATCTCACATGGCGGGTGTATGGGGTCACCCCGAGGGAACGTGGGAACCCCCTCAGTGCAAAGGACTGAGGGTTACTCTCCCCGTGGCTTCCCAGCTACTATGATAAAAGGCACTTTTGTGAGCTCCACTAAGTGAAGGTACAGATTATATAAATCTAGGTTTAACTGAACTAACTCTCTCAATTTGGGAAAGTGGCTTTAAAATATTCTAGCCAAGAAATTGAAGATTATTTTAATATCCAAGCACAGAGGAACAACAACAATAAAAACAAAGGCAGAGTCGACCCTTCCATTCCCATTACCCCTCCTGAACCTTATTACAAGGTAAAAACTATAATGATCCAATTAGTATGACAAGAATTCAGTCAAAAATACTGGAGGGCTTCCCTGGTGGCGCAGTGGTTGAGAGTCTGCCTGCCGATGCAGGGGACACAGGTTCGTGCCTCAATCCAGGAGGATCCCACATGCTGCGGAGCGGCTGGGCCCGTGAGCCATGGTCGCTGAGCCTGCGCATCCGGAGCCTGTGCTCCGCAGCTGGAGAGGCCACAACAGTGAGAGACCCACATACCGCAAAAAAAAAAAAAAAAAGAAGTACTGGAAATGAGGATATACAATCATTATCATTGACAATGAACCTAACCCTATGTTTATGTTGTGGTTTGAAAACATCAGCAGATGGTAGCATGAAGCCACGGTGATAACCAGGATGTTGGATACAGCCAGCATCCAGGGTGTAAAAGCAAAACATCTACAGTTTTTTTCAGTAGTGTTTGAAGTTTTAAAATACTCAACCCGGTAATTTATCAAAGTTTCACTCAGCTTAAGAAAAATATTGAAGTTTCTCAATAAAGAAAAACCAAAAGCTACCAACAGTTGTTGGGCAAAGCCCTTTTCTTTACGCCAAGTAGAGGTGGCTACAGTAATATGAAGAGAACTTGAAGGTGAAACGCCTCCCTTTATGAGCGACACGACTGCAAATGCACAGCCATCAATGCCGAAGATTTAAAGATATATGCATTAGAACAAATTATGCTTTACAGAGCTTTGCCGTTGAGCTGAATGAAAGTACGGATACTTCCTACTTGTCTCACTTTGTTGTTTGCTAGATTCAATTTGAATAACAAAATACACCAAGGGCCATTTTTTATGAGCCACTAAACCATTATATTCCTAATAATAAATGACTAACAAAAATTGATTCTGAAATTCATATGGAAATGAAAAGGGCCAAGCATAGCCAAGGCAATATTGAGAAGAAAAAAGTTTTTGGACTTTTCCTTTGAGGACGTTCAGATTTCCAAGAATGGAGTCTTCTGCTCTTGTATCTGGATGGAAGAGAATTCTAGCTTTCTGGGAAACTCCAAAACAGGAGTGAGAATTTCAGCAGTAGCGTTTGTCTAGGCATTTGGTCAGTTAGTCCCTCTGTTTCCATTATTGTGTTATTGTATTAATGCTACCTGGTGTCCTCCAGCCAATGACCCCATTCTACACTTTCAAACAATGTCCTTATATTAAAAGGAATGAATTTTTGATTAAGTATAATTATTTCTACAACTTTTGGTATAAAACTTGTATCAACTAAAAGAAGTTCCCTTCTGTTCTTGATTTGCTAAATTGGTCATGAATAGGTATTGAACCATATCAAATACTTTCTCTGTGTTCATTAAGGAAATCCCATGACCTTCCCCTTCAGTTAATTATTATGGAGAATGTACCATCCTTACTTTCCTGGGATAAATCCTACTTGAACCTGAAATATTTCTATATGCTGTTGGGTTCAGTTAACTGATATTTTATATAGGGTTTCTGTATTTATGTTCGTTAATGAAATGGACCTAAGATCTTCTTTCTTTGTATCGTTCTCATCAAGTCTTAGACCCAAGATGATGCCATAAAAGGGTTCAAGCAGACATTTTTTCCACTATCTTCTGGAACACGTTATTTAAGACAAGAATTAGCTGCTCCTTCAAAACCTTTTTAAGAATTTATCTTAACCATCTAGGCATGTGAGGTTTGGGGAAAAATAGGTCTTTGACCACAATTTCAATTTATTTAATATCTATTAGTTATTCAAGTTATCTATTATTTGTATACAAATTTGGGGATGTTATATCATTATCTAGGAATTTAACCATTTCATGTAGGATTTTTAATCACTTGCATACATATATAATAATATTCTTTTCCTTTAAGTTTCTGGTGTGTCTGTAGTTGTTTACTCTTTGTCATTATTTGCAGAGGTCAGAAGTCAGACTATCTTTTCCATCTTTTCAAAGAATGCGTTTTTGGTTTCAGAACTCATTTATTTTTTCTCTCTTTCATGAATGTCTGCTCTTTATTCCTTTCTTCTTTTGTACTTACCTTGTTATGCTTTTTCCAGTTTCTTTTTGTTGAATATTTATTATTAATATTTCTGGTTTCCTAATTAATATTTCAAGGTGAAAAAAAATTCCTTGTAAGTGCTATATTTAGCTATGAACCATAAATTTTGAAAAGGACGGCTTAATTATCATTCAGTTCTAAATATTCCTTTGTTCCTTATTTATTTCATTTTTAGCTCAGGGGTTAATTAGTAATATATATTTTAATTTATAAATATATCAGGTTTTTAGCTATAATTTCTAAAAATGGTATTCATTTCTAATTGATCCCATTATGTCAGAGAAAATAGCCAAATAGAGAAAATATAATATTTAGTTATTTGGAATGTACTGAGGTTTAATTTTTGGCCTAGTACAATTTTTTTTTTCAACAATGTTCCTTGGTGGGGACTTCCTTGGTGGTGCAGTGGTTAAGAATCTGCCTGCCAATGCAGGGGACATGGGTTTGATCCGTGGTCCAGGAAGATCCCACATGCCGTGGAGCAACTAAGCCCGTGCACCACAACTACTGAGCCTGTGCTCTAGACCCTGCGAGCCACAGCTACTGAGCCCGTGTACCACAACTACTGAAGCCCACGTACCTAGAGGCCATGGTCCACAACAAGAGAAGATACTGCAATGGGAAGCCCACGCACTGCAACGAAGAGTAGCCCCTGCTCACTGCAACTAGAGAAAGCCTTTGCGCAGCAAGGAAGACCCAACACAGCCATAAATAAACAAACAAACAAATAAATAAATAAATAACTTTATTTAAATTAAAAAGTTCCTTGGTGATCAAGAAAAATCAATCTCTCTGTTTCTCAATATAGAGCTCTATATATGTCTGGGCTCAAGCTATACTGTACTATTCTGGTTTTTATATCTTATTTTTAATCTACTTGATCTAATAGTTTCTGAAAGGGCTATATTAAAGCCTCCAAAACAACTAATGCTTTATCCAATTCTCCCTGCTGTTCTATCAGCTGTTGCTTGGTATAGAAGGGCTATACGTAGTTAGGACAGATATATATTTTTTGTCTTACTTTTCCTCTGCAGTTAAATAACGTTTCGTTATTAACGATATTTTGCCTTGAATTTTATTTTGTTGAATGCTAAGTTTGCTACACCAGCTTTACTTTGATTTGTGTTTTCCTGGTATAGCATTTTCATCCCGTTAGTTTCAAATTTTCTTTACCTTTCCATTTTAAGAGTATCTCTTGCATATATCATTGGATTTTAAAATTCAGTCTAGGGACTTTCCTGGTGGCGCAGTGGTTAAGACTCCACGCTCCCAGTGCAGGGGACCTGTGTTTGATCCCTGGTCAGGGAACTAGATCCCACATGCCTGCCACAACTAAGAGTTCACATGCCACAACAAAGGAGCCCACCAACCACAACTAAGGAGCCCACCAGCCACAACTAAGGAGCCTGCCTGATGCAACTAAGACCCAGCACAACCAAATAAATAAAAAATAAATAAAAAATAAATAAAATAAAATACAGTCCAAGAGTCTGTTTTTAAGCCACATATATTTATTACAATTAGTAATATATTAGATGTTACTCTACCTTCTTATTTTACATCTTCTCTTCAGTGCATTTTTTTTTCTTTTTTTTCCTCCTATTCAGTAGATTGAATTTACTTCTACTAATTTAAAATGAAGTCTCTACATTCTTTTTTATGGTTGCATATTATTCCATTGTATGAATGTGCTGTAATTTATTCAATTCATCCATTATTGATAGACATTCAAATCTTTTCCAACTGTATTTCAATCATATTTTATTTCAAATAATGAAAAACCTTGTTCATGCTTCCCAATTCAAGTTGGTCTTGCAGGTTTACCTTCCTGGGTGATGTTGGCTCCTAGAACTGATAGACTCTTTCTTAAGTTCTGTCTTAGACTGGGTTCTCCAGAAATGGTCCCTGAGATGAGCATTCCTGTGAAATGTCTTACTGAGTCCTCAGCCCAGGAAAAACCCGTGGGAGAGGGGGGAGGAAGGACAGGAGAGGAGGCCAGGCCAGGTGCAGTATCTAGCAAATCAGCTGGGAAATGACTTTGGTTTGATCTAACAGGCGAGTTATGGGGACAGTACAGGTCCCTCCTGTGCATGTCCTGACCAGGGCAAGATGCTGCTCCCATCTAACATTGTGTGGGCCATTCAAAGAGACATAAATCCATAACGTCTCTTCCCAAGGAGCCATAAATCCCAGCACCCCTGCTGCCCATCAAGAGTAGAAGAGCCCTAAGGGCAGTTTTCTAATCTCAAAATTAATGACGGCCTTTAAGGTAAGGAGTGCCTAGGCTGACTCTTGCCTGCTCCGCTTAGAGGTCATGTGGCCTTAGGCAAGACATCACAACCTTTTTAAGCCACAAGTGAGGATGATACTAGTTCTTGTAGCAGAAAGCTTAGCACAGTGCCTGGCACACAGTAAGTGGTGATCTAAGTTCGTGTCAATTATGATTACTCAGCAGAACTTTTCTAAAACAATATCTGAAAGACTGAGCTGTTTAAACAACCACCAGAAAGCACCTTACAAAGCAAAGGTGCCAGTATATTTATTATTTATATAAAATACGTAAACAGGAGAAAATCCCATAAATCACGAGTTGCTGTTTTCCTTGGATCTTCAATAGTCGTATTATTTTATGAAAAACTGGACCATATTAAATTGCTCGGACCTTTGAAATTTGTAAACCTGTGTAAATTTCACATTGGAAACAACCATTTCTGTGTACTGTCACTTAAAGCATAAATTATGGTTGGTATAAAAGGTTTTAATTCACATAAATTCAGTGGTAAACACTTCATACCAAGAGGGCTTGCCACACCTACAGTGAGGCTACTGGAATTTATCACAGTTGGTTACATTCTCTTAGGGTGACGAAGTATTGGGATTGGGAGGAGGGTAAGAAGGGAAGGATTTTTTAGTTGGGTTTCTTCAAAAGCAGACCCTGCGCAAGGGCTTGAGTGCATGTAGTTTATTTGCGAGGTGATTAGTCAAGGTTCTCCAGAGGAACAGAATCAATAGGAGATTATACATAATGAGGAATTGGCTCACACAATTATGGAGACCAAAAATTCCCATGATCTGCTGTCTCCTTCCTGGAGACTTAGGAAGGTTCCCAGCGCAACAGTGAGGCAGGAAAAAAAGGGGGCAAATTTCTTTTTCTGCATTTTGTTCTCTTCAGGCCCTCTCTGGATTGGATGATGCCTGACCACACTGGGAAAGGCAATCTACTTTACTGAATCTACAAGTTCAAATGCTAATCTCTGGCAACACCCTCACAGATCACACAGAAGTAATGTTCAATCTGGGTACCGCACAGCCAGCCCAGTTGACACATAAAATTAACCATCACAGGAGGTGACCCCAGGAAACACAGGGAGGGAGTCAGGAAGTGAGGCAGGGGAGGGAGAACAGTACTTACAAGCAGGTTCTCACTATAGACTCCATGGTGCTGGAAACCCTCTGAGAAACCCTGTGGAACACATCCTCAGAGTGGGGAGCTGGGGTATTGATCCACCAACTCCCAGCCCCCTTTTGTTGAGACTTACCCCAGAGTTGTTGAATCCTTGACACTTACAGGTTGTCCTACAAGTGGGTTGACCAAGTTCACGGGGTGCTGAAGAAAGCTTTTGAGAAGAAAAACAAGGTGATAAAGATGCTTGGGGTAGGAAGTTTACAGTATACGTGAGAGCTGTCCAATGCAGCTGCAGGTGAACTCATTGACCGAGGAACACGGGGTCAGGCACCAAGAGCTCCTGCTACAAATGCCTTGAAAATCCATCTTGACTTCAGGACACAGTGAAATGTAATATCTCATGAACCCAACTTTTACTTATTACAGGAAGCAAAATATCACTCTAATGTTATTGCTTCTAAAGTTTTGTTCCATAAAACGAACTTTCAAAAGTGTGCTCTGAGAGGGCCATTATAAATAGTCATCTTTCCTCTTATGAAGAACTATTTCTTAATCCTGTTCTCCTAGCCACATTACAAAAACTATTATAACTTTAGCAGATAATACACCCTGAGTCAATATCAGACGTGTCATAAATTAATGCCAGCACCAGTACAACGTTTTGGTCACCATATCTGTTACAGAAAAATCTAAATGTGTTAATATCATCCAATAACTCTGCCCTCAAGTTTTCCAGGCCATTTAATTATTAAATTTCTCTTTGGAAAGGGATCCCTATCGTAAGCAATCCAGACCTTGGTGGATGGCAGGGTTTTCTCTGAGGTCACCAGAGCTTTTAACTGCTGCCTAAAGTGCATCCCGTGTTGATTAAGATACCCCAGATTAACTAGATTTAGCCGCGGCAATCACACTCCATTCAGTAGGGCTCATCTCTGGTGAATCGTGGACATTAATGACAGTTGCAAGAGCTCAAATATTATGTAATCACTAATTACATTCTGCTCAATTAGTGGAGGCTCATCAGTGTGAATCACTAATGGCTGATCACCCTGTTCTCTCTGGGAAGGAAGAGATGAGTTGCCTCGTTTCCTGATTGTATTAGCATAGACACAGACGCTGTTAACGAACGTGGGTGATGATGAAGAGGCTCCACGTCTGTGATGGACAAAGGCAAGAGGATGGCCACCAACACTCCATTTTGAACCTCAAAGCTGCGTGTCTGTGGTTTGTCAGAGTGACTCATTCACTTCCCACCTTCCAAATGGAAAACACACGCAACATCCTGGCCAAAGAGCCACTAAAAAACTTGTGCACAAAGCCAGCTAAAGACACACACACACACACACACACACACACACACACACACCCTTGGACGTGTGTGTTTCTTAAATTGATTTTCAGAGATCCAAGCTCTAAGGATTTGTGGGACATTCAAGTATGAAGCCTGTGACAAAATGGGAAGAGCACATCTGAAATGGTGAAGCCCTTACCAGATTTTTCTTAACCCTCTGTGTGTTGGGCCTTATTAGCTGCTTGGGCTCCCGTTAACAAAATACCACAGACTGGGCAGCTTCAGAATCTCTTACCATGAGTGGATTTATTATTTAAATCTAGTGGGAAAAAGTTGTACGTCCTGGGGGGATTAGTAGACGTGAAGAATAGGCATTCATTTTTAAGTTATTGAAAATATGTACAATGTTCTAAATAATAGCAAATATTAGTGGAGGTAATTTATTTTCTCATTTCTGGAGGCTGGAAGTCCAAGATCAAGGTGTTGGTAGGGTTGGTTTTTCTGAAACCCATCTCCCTCGTTTGCAGATGGCCACCTTCTCGCTGTGTCTTCACGTGGCCTTTCCTCTGTGTGCGTGCTGGTATCATGTCTCTCCTTGTACCCAAATTCCCTCCCCTCCCCTTATGAGGACACCAGTCATATTGGATTAGGGCCCACTTTAGTGACCTCATTGTAACGTGATTACCTCGGAGTTAGGGCTTCAACGCATGAATTTGGAGGCACACAATTCAGCCCATAAAGCCAGGATGTGCACAAACTATGTCTATTCTAACCCAGTAAGTTCTTGCTGGAAGATTGGCAGCAGACTTGGACTGCATGAACATCCCAAGGGCCCCCTTGGGTGAGAGCTGTCCAGTCCATAACAGCAGGCCACGGTCACGTGTGACTGCTGAGCGCTTGAAATAGGGCTACTGCCACTGAGGAATTGAATGCTTAATTTTGTTTCATTTTAATTAATTTAAGTCTTCAAACTAAAGGAGAGTAAATATGTTTTCCTGTGAAACACAAATTTATTGTTTGAGTAGAGATACATTTCACTGGAACTATATATTTTTTTTTTTTTGGACAGGAAAGTAGAATTTATTGGTGCGTGTGTGTGTAAAGAAGGGACAGCACCAAGGCTCTCATGAGTGCAGGGAACTGCACTGTCCACCATCTGTCCAAGGAACATGATTAGGGATGTATTTGACTCCAGAGCTATCCAGGATGACTCGCTTTTCTGCCACCATGTCTTCAAATTCATCTGCATTAAGCTTAGTAAATCCCCACTTCTTGGAGATGTGGATCTTCTGGCTGCCAGGGAACTTGATCTTGGCCCTGTGGAGGGCCTCAATCACATGCTCCTTGTTCTGCAGCTTGCTGCGGATGGACATCATGACTTGGCCAATGTGGACCCTGGCCACTGTGCCCTGGGGCTTTCCAAAGGCACCGTGCATACCTGTCTGGAGCCTAGATTGGGGAAAGCATGCCAGTCACGATGTCCACTGGCAAGGGCTGTCTCCAAGGCCCCTTAGGGCAACCCACACAGGCAAAAAGCTGCATACACTACGGATGAGGCTACTGTTTGCAGCCATTGCACACCAGATCCCCATGGGGAAAAGAGCATGGTCAGCTTAATTGTCTGCAAATCACTTGAACTATGAAAAATGTTGTGTCTCAACTGTGATGGCCAATCAGTGTGAAAAATACACTGACATTCAAAATTTAGAATGAAAATTATGTACACTATCTCTTTAATAATTTTTATGTTGATTATGTTTGAAGTGAGGCCATTTAAAGTACATTAGGTTAAATGAAATGCATTATTAAAATTAAGTTACCTGTTTCAGAAACAGAGTTATAGATACAGAGAAGGGGGGAGGACTTGGGGGGAGGAAAGAAATGGGTGAGGGAGATTAAGAGGTACGAACTTGCAGTTGCAAAGTAAATGTCACCGGTATGACGTGTACAGTGTGGGGAATACAGTCAATAACTATGTAATGTCTTTACCCTGACGTATTGTAACTAGATTTATCCTGGTGATCCTTTTGAAATGTATAGAAATATCAAATCACTGTCTTGTGTAATGAGGACTAACAGTGTTGTAGGTCAATTATACTTCAAAAACAAATAAACGGAATAAGAGATCGAATCTGTGGTTAGTGAAGGTGGGTGTGGGTATGGGGAATCAGAAGAAAGTGGTCAAAAGTACAAATTTTCAGTTATAAGATAAATAAGTACTAGAGATGTAATGTACAACATGACACATATAGTTAACACCGCTGTATGTTATATGTGAAAGTTGTTAAGAGAATAAGTCCTGAGAGTTCTCATCACAAGGAAAAGTATTTTTTTCTATTTCTTTAATTTTGTATGTATATGAGACAATGCATGTTTACTAAACTCACTGTGATAATTTCATGATGTATGTAAGTCTAATCATTATGCTGTACACCTTAAACTATGCAGCACTGCATATATATTAAAGTATATGTCAATTATACCTCAATAAAGCTGGAAGAAAAAATTAAAAATTAAAAAAATTAATTTCACCTGTTTCTTTTTACTTTTTATAATGTGGGTACAAGAAAATTTTAAATCACGTGTCTGGTTGGCACCATACTTCTATCAGACAGCATCAGGTTAAAATTTTCATCCTCCATTATCCCATTGCTCACGAAAGTCAAGTCACAGGGTAAACAAAAAGATTAATTCCTTTTGCCAAAATGATTAAAGTTCCAGGTCCCTTGTGTCTTCTTTTACTAAGATTATGATAAACAAAATCAACCATTTCTTCTTGGATAATATATTATTAAATCTCCTATTACTAGCCATATTTGTAAGTTTTTTCAATAATATTTTCAACATTAAAATCTTGTTAACACATAGCTACCTACATTTAGGAGTCAGGAGTAATTTTCTTCATAATGAAAAGCTGTTTCCTTATGAGTTCATCCTGCTCTCCTTGTGCCTCTGGCTTTTTCTCAGGACACCCTGACTGCATTCATCCCCCCATTCTTCTCACCCTTTTTTTCTGTCCTCCTCCCTCAGTCGCCAGGAAGTTCTTAGATAAGGTATTCTTTCCTTATTTCTATTTAACACACGCTGAAAACCCACTCTCATTTCTTCATCTGAAATATGGAAGAGACATACTGCATTTCACAGCATGAAAAGTGGAAGAATTACAAGTTAAAAATTCAAACAAAATAAATGTTTGATACTATGCCAACATAAGTGGGTTGGTTGTCTCTAACCCATTTTAAGCAGCTTAATCCCCAAATGTCGTAAAGAACAACTAACAGGCAGCAGACGGAACTTCTGGACACCTGACTCCATGGCTCAGTTTGGTCTTACCCAGCCACCAGCACGTCTCGCCTCCAAGAAAGACCATGTACAATTCCCCAAATGATCACAGAAGTCATCCAATATCACATTCTCATCCTGAAATACAGGACAGGGGGTAGTAAAAGAGATGGGTTTTGCCTTATTCTTTTGTTCTCTCTGGCTCAATCAGCCTTCAGAAATAACGAAATCAATGCAAACATTTGTTGGTAGGATGCCCACTTTGAGGATCATTTGCTACCTAACTGCCTTGGTAGTTTACATGGATCCCAGGGAGGATTTCAGAGTCTCTCACCCTTGTTGCTCAGATAAAAGGAAGCGTCAGGTGTCGAGTTTGGTTGTGTGTGTGTTTGTGTGTGTGTGTGTGTGTGTGTGTGTGTGTGTGTGTGGTTTAATATTTGATGAAGCTTCCATTTCACAAACACAGGGATCCCCATGTGAGTTTTATTTTCCTGGCCTTTAATTGAAGTGATGCAGATTGAATCAAAGACAAAAATGCATTCAGATCCAAAAGGGAGAAAATATTTACAGCCAGAAAAGTGACATAAAAGTGTCTGGCCTCATATACATTAAGAAAACATTTTTTCATGTACGTAGTAGCAGCAATACATGGTAGAGTGGCTTAAACTAGAAAATACAAGGCAAAGAAAGGTTGGTAAAGACAATCAGCAGATGAGTACAAAAGATCTACCTACCAACACTAAGAAGGGCAAGATAGAAAAGGATATACATCAACCAAATCCTCGTGTAATGTAACAGAAGTTCAGTAGAAAATATGGGAAGAAAAAAAATCAAGAACTTTGGGAGGCCATGTTAATTACAGTTATAGAGGCAATTACTGGAAGACAGAAAATTGTTTTAAAATTCTTTGACCCATTGGTTATTCATGAGTATGTTGTTTAATACCCCCATATTTGAGAATTTTACAGTTTTCTTCCTGTTACTGATTTCTAGGTTCATACCATTGTGATCAGAAAAGATACTTGGTATAATTTTAATCTTTTTAAATTGGCTGAAACTTCTTTTGTGACCTAACATACAATGTATCCTGGAGAATGTTCTATGTCCACATAAAAAGAATACGTAGTCTACTGTTGGTGGATGGAAGGTTCTATATATGTCTGTTAGATTCTTTTGGTCTAAAGTATCATTTAAGTTCAATGTTTCCTTATTGATTTTCTATCTGGATGATCTATTCATTGTTGAAAGTGCAGCATTGAAGTTCCCTACTATTATTTTATTGTCTATTTCTCCCTTCAGATCCATTAGTATTTGCTTAACATATTTAGGTGCTCCAATGTTGGGTGCGTATATATTTACAATTATATATCCTCTCAATCAATTGACCCTTTTATCATAATATAATGTGCTTCTTTGTCTCTTTTTTACTTAACGTCTATTTTGCTGATATAAATATAGCTACCTCTGCTCTCTTTTGGTTTCCATTTGCTTGGAATATCTTTTTCCATCCCTACACTTTGAAGGTATATGTGTCCTTCAAACTGAAGTGAGTCTCTTGTAGGCAGCATATAGTTGGGTCTTGTTTGTTCGTTATTCATTCAGCCACTCTTATGTCTTTTGTTTCGAGCATTTAATCCATTCGCACTTAAAACAATTATTGATAGGTCAGGACTTACTACTGACATCCCATTCATTCTTTTCTGGTTGTTTTGTTGTTGTTGTTTCCCTTTCTTCCTCTCTTACCGTCTTCCTTTGTGAACTGGTGATTTTTCATAGCGGTATACTTTTATTCCTTTTCTTAATCTTGTGCGTATCTATTATAGGTTTTGATTTTGTAGCTGTCCTGAGGCTTATTTGAAACATCTTATAGATATATCAGTCTATTTTAAGCTGATAACAACTTAAGTTTGATCACACAAAAAAAATCTAACCTTTTATTCCCCCCGCAACATACGCATTTTATGTTCTGATGTCACACTTTACATCTTTTTATGCTGTGTATTTATTAACAAATTATTATAGTGATAGCTATTTTTAATTATTTTGTCTCTCAACTTTTATACTAAAGTTAAATGGTTAACACTTCACCATATTGCAGTATTGCAGTATTCTGAATCTGACTGCACACTTGCCTTTACCAGTGTGTTGTTTATTTTTATATGTTTTTTTTGTTACTGGTTAGGATCCTTTCATTTTCAACTTGAAAAACTTCTTTCAGCGTTTCTTGTAAAGCAAGTCTAGCAGTGATGAACTCCCTCAGCTTTTGTTTGTCTGGGAAAATCTTTATCTCCTTAATTTTTGAAGTACACATTTGCTGGGTAAATTGTTCTTGGTTAGCAGTTTCTTCCTCACAGCATTTTGAATATATCACCCCAAGAAATCTATTTTAAAAAATGAACTTTGACCCCTACCTCATACCATTCACAAAATGGTAATGTAAAATAATGGTAATAGTAAATTTCCAAGTTGGAAATCAACCTGGCAATTTCTGGAAAAGTTAACATAGAATTACTCTATGACCATCAATTCTACGCCTAGGTATATATCCAAGAGAAATGAAAATATATGTCCATACAAAATATCTGCACACAAATGTCCATAGCAGCATTATTCATAATACAAAAAGTGAAAATAACCCAAATGTCTACCAACTGATGAATGGCTAAGCAAAATGTGATATATCCATACACTAGAATAATATCTGGCCATAAAAAGGCTGTAACATGATGAATCTTGAAAACATTATGGTAAGTGAAAAAAGCCAGACCCAGAAGGCCACATATTGTATTCCATTTCCAGAAAAGGCAAATCCACAGAGACAGAAAGTAGATTAGCTGTTACCAGAGACTGGGGAAGGGAAGAATGGAGAGTGACTGCTAATGGTGGAAGGTTTCTTTTTGGGGTGATGAAAATGTTCTGGAATTAAATAACACTAATGGTTGCACAACTCTGTGAATATACATGATGACTGTAGTTAACCCTGCTCTATGATATGCAGAAAAGATAAGAGAGAAGATCCTAAGAGTTCTCATCACAAGAAAAATATTTTTCTTTTTATTTTTATTGTATCTATATAAGATGATGGATGCTAACTAAATTTATTGCAGTTATCATTTCACAATATATGTAAGTCAAACCATGATGCTGTACACCTTAAAGTTATACAGGATATATGTCAATTATACGTCAATAAAAATGAAAAAAGAAATAATTACATAGCAAAAAATCTAGAAATAATGCAAATGTCCATAACCAATAGAACAGATCTACAAATTATGGTTTATTGATACCACAACTATTATGAGGAACTACAAATACCTGTAATAATATGGATGAATCTTATAAACATAATGTTGCAAGAAAGAATCCAGACACAAAAAAGTACATACATATCCTATGTTTCAATTTATGTAAAGTTCAAAAACAGGCAAAACTAATCTGTGCTGTTAGATAGACATGCGTTACCTTTGGGAGGGTATTGGCTGACGGGGCATGAAGGAGATTCTGTGATGTTGGTAACGTTCTTTTTCCAGATCTGGTGTCAGTTACACATGTGAATCTACTTTGTGAAAATTTGTCAAACTGTGCACTTATGATATGCGTGCTTTTCAATACTTACGTTACATTTATGAGAACTGTGAATGGGCTGAGATTTTAGCCTGCCTTGATCTCATGGATGCCAGCAGAAGATATGAGACTCCAGGGTCAGAGACAAAGGACTTTATTATTCACAGGAACCATGAGGTTCATGTTTACATCAGCTCCCTTTGACCTCAAAGTATCATGGGGTGACATGGAGAGGGGCCCAGGTGGGTGCTGTACACACACTGGGTTGGCATCAGACCCAAGGAACACTGAGCTTAGGAAACCTCAGTCTTTGAAAGGAGCTGCAAGCAAACACTGCTCAACTTTTGTCCCAGAGGCAACCATCATCTTTATTATACTGGGCAGCAAACAAACCTGCCCTGGCCTCAGAGGAAAACCCTCTCTCTGTCTTCCAAGGCTATTTGCTGTACAAACATCCTTGAACAGATAGTCTGGAACAAAAGACATCAGTGCCTCTGCTCATAAGACATGCAGTATAAATATGAGACACCCACAGAGAATTGCCTCATCACAATATGGCAATAAAGATGTACATTTATAAAATCATTAAATAAATCATTACAGAGGTCAAAGATAAAGTTCCTTGGACAGTTCCTCTGCTCTGAGCAATCATTATTTGTTGGGTGCATTCCTTTCCAGACCATCAGCTGTACAATTACAAATATATATACACAGAGAGAGAGACAGAGAGAAACAGAGAGAGACACAGAGGACAGAAACAGAGAGAGACAGAGAGAGAGAGACAGAGAAAGTGATCTGGAGTACAGTATACAGCAACATACCCTAGCAAAGAGCTACAAACACAAGGTAGAGCCGCCTCCTGCAAAGCTCCTTGGAAGGACCTACTAATAGGGCCCTTTGCCTTGCCCTCCTTCAGATGAGATGGCTGCAGCTGTGCATGCAGCTGTGCGGTATGAGCATGAGGCATCCTTGAGATGGAAACAATGTTCTAAAAAAGGTGGAGTAGAAAGACAAAAGGAACCTGGGACATTGATAGCATCATGGGGCCCATTCAGTTCCTCCCTAGACTACCTACTTCTGCAATTCCCGTTACATGATCGAAAAACAACCCACTCTGCTTTTCTGTGACTACTGAGACCGTGATGGAGCCAGGGTTTGAACCAAAGCCAAACCCATGTATTTGACCCTCAAACAATGCTGAATCACTCTTATCCACACAAAAGGGATGCTATTACTATAGTAGTCACCAACAGTGGCCAGGAGAGACTGGAAAAGTCCTGCTCTGGCTATTCTCCCTCAGAGCAGTTGGAGTTGCCCATCCCCCTTCCAAGTCACAACAATTTCAACTTCATAACACCAACCGAAGACATGGTGCTTGTGAGAGATAAAAGTAGAAATAGCCTAATACTGCATAACTTTCTTTATTGAGAATACCTACACAAGAGAGTGCAGATTTATAGACAAGAACAAAGCAAATGTTTAAAACAGAAAGCTCCGAATCTAGCTTCACCACTGGATTTGCTGTCTGACCTTAGAAAAATCACATCATTTCTCTCACTTCCCTTTTCTTACATGTTAATAAAATGGACTTTAGTGCCATAGGCTTGCAATGAGAGTCCAGTGAGGAAATACACATAAAAGCTTTTCAAAAAACCAACACTGCTCTGGACACAGAGGAATCACCGTATAAATATTGAATTCCCAGCGTACATGTACACCGAGCACGGAGAGCTTTGTAGTTATCATCATTGCATTGCAGTGACCCCAATTTTCTCCCTGTCTCTTAGCCATTATGTCGTGGGAGACCCCACGAGACACAGAAATAACGACAGAATAGGGTGACATTGTCACAGTGAGGGGTGTGTGTGCCTGCGTGTGTGTGCGCGTGTGTGTGTGTGTGTGTTAAAGATTTATCCCTTTTCTCTTTCATACATTTCGTGCAAAGGATTGCTGAATATTCATTGATCTATCCAGGATCCACAAGTACGCTGTTAGAAATGCATTTGCTTATCTATATTTTTGAAATGATGAAGTAATTCATCGTTGATCCTTTGCAAGATAGGTTTGCTACCTTTAAACTGAAGTGACAATAACACCCCAGCTGTCTTCGGTTTCTCTCGAGTTGTGCTGATATCCTTGATGTCGCTAACAAACCAGAGACTGCCTGTGAGAATCCTGCATGTCACCATTAAATTGAAAAAGGCCCGAAATAGCGAACTCTCACTTCTGGTAGGGAAGAGAAACGAGAAAAGGGCAAAGTGATGGTTATTCATGAATCACTCGGGCCTGCCATGATAAATACCACTCGCCTTGTTCTCTTATTCTCCAGGCTCGTAATTCTCTCCCTGAAGGTGTTTCACCTGCCCAGGAAGAACTGGGCTGGGGGAGATGTCTAGTAAACCTGATTTTTAAAGCCTCTTAAACCGCAGAAGTCTGTGTGTGGGTTACAAGCCCTTCTTTTTGCGTACATCAACACGGGGTCCAAATCATCTCAGCAGACTGAGGAGAGGACACCAACACAGTATGTCATGTTTGGTCCCAGGTTCCGTGACAACCTAGTAATGTAAAAGAAGGTGAAATAAACATGCGATGACTGAACTTCTTTTAAAAGACTACAAGCGAATGGGTCCAGATTTGACCTTGTGTTGCAACATTAAATATACAGATCATTCGCCAGACAGAGATCCTGCATATAAGGGAGGGAACGTTCCTGCCATTTCCGCATAAAAGCCTAGCATGGTATATTATTTGGTATATTTCTGCTGCAAAGAAATACAGCAGTGCAAAAATGAACATGAAAATTGTGGCTTCCGGGTGTTTTATTGCAGACTTCTGAATGTCCTTTCATTGTTTGAACAGGGAGTTGCCATTTTTGCTGGCGCTGATAGGCAATGCTATGTGACAGGTTGGCAAACAATTTGACTGTTTTCCTCTCTCTCCTTATGAATGATATTTATAGACTAAGAATCGCAGTCGGTTCCGCTTTCCGACACAGTTATCTTCTTGGGCGTGGATTAAATGTAGATCTGGGTGTTGAAAGACATTTACAAAAGTGCTGTTTGTGAACCAGGAGACCAGTTCTGTTATCGCCAGAACATTTAAATCTTAATGACTGGCATTGTTGTCTAAAAGACGATGTTTTTCCTGCTGAGAAACTGCATTAGATTCAAGAAACTGATCTCATTTCCATTCTCTCAGCAGTCTCTCTAGAAATGACATGCAGTGCTTGAAACTGTTTATTTCCAAATTCCGGCTTCCCTCGCGTCACTCATCAGCTTCAATTACCAGTTTTCCGGAGCCGAGCCATCAGGCAGTCTGACACCGGGGTCCGGCCTAATTCCCACCTTCTCCAGAGTCAAGAGCATAATGTGCGGATGAAAAGGTGCAAAATAGCCTGGACTTCATTAGCATGCAGGGCCCGGCTGTTCATTTGCTGGCTGCGAATGGAAGTTCTGACACTCGGAGCCGGCTGCAAAATGAGAAAAGTCCTCTTCAGGGGAGCTGGGGTCCTCGGTGGTGAGGAAAGGTCATCAAAAAGACAGCCACTGCCCTTGCTCCCTGCTCTCCAGGACTGCTTACTGATTCCAGGGACACCTCATTACACGCCGGATCAACATATTATTGCCATGTTCTGAGACTGAATTGTTTACAAGTGTCTTTATCACCGGCAAAGGCCGCCCGGTGATGCGTGACTGCAGTCATTTGGCTGTGACCCGCCAATTATGTGTTATCCGATACGTTGCAGGGTATCTTGATCTTTGCCCGGATCTTCTCCCAACATCAACACAGTCCCATTTACTACTTCTTTCTAACCACTCTTTGGGAAAGTAGCCATTAGCCTGTCAGTGTATAAGAGTGTGTGTGTGTGTGTGTGTGTGCGTGCGTGTGTGTGCGCGCACTCGCGCGCACCCGCACGCTCTGCTATAGGAAATCTGAGCGTCGTTTCTCCGATGCTTGCTATGCACGAGGTTCACAATCAGTTGCGAGAAAGAAATTCTCTCTCTCTCTCTCTCTCTCTCTCTCTAACACACACACACACACCTTTTTCTTATGGCATCGAGGATAACCCACACAATTTGCAATCAGCATGCACGACAGAGAGCATAATGCGGCTTCTTACGGAGCTCCCTCTGCTTGTACATACAGGTCTTATGAGAGACCTGTCATATTTTATTTGGGCATAGCCACTGCTATGCCATTGCCATTGTTATCTTTCATTACAGACACTTCTATGGCTCCATAAAAGAAAGAGTGGAACAGCAACTCGATTAAAAACTCCATAAGAAGATTGTGCAACCTCCCTCCTCCCCAAAAAGTGGAGACGAAGCCCTAGTTTGGAATGGAGTGTATTCCACCATGCAAACTTGATTTCCTTTTCCCTCCGATGGTGACTACTGTCTTCCCTTTAATGATGTCGTGTATTGACAACTTTGGTTTATCGCTATGCATATTGCTTGGGAAAGTCTTAATGACTGCCAAACATTTGGGCTGTCTCAACCAAACACTAAAGTGAGCAGGGAGGGCATTTCGTTTACCTCTCCAGTTGCCATCAGGAATGGCTACTTAATGAGTTTTCTAGCCCGGGGAATATAGCAAAACAAATGCCAAGAAATTTGCCTTCACATTTCCTGGAAGAATAAATCCTTGGCAATGGACACAGACTACAATGAGTGAAATGAAACTCAAGGATCCAACTGCCTTCAGAAAGGTGACATCTGTAAATCCATTCATTTCCAGCAGTTTCCCAGATCTGTCTGGTATCTGTCTTTAAATAAATTTCCTACATTTTTCCCCTCTTTCAAATCTGTGGAAAGGATTTGGGGAAAGTTATCAAGTTCTTTGTATTCTTTCTGAAAACTCTGGGTCCTGGCTTCCTGACAAAGAGTAACTGAAGAGGCTGAACAAAGCCCCCTGGTCAGGGTGCTTCAGCTCAAAGAGTCAGTGGAGAGATCTTCGCTCCACCAAGTGTTTAAGGACACTGCAAATTCCGTAGAGTCATCAACCAACAAATAGCCTTTGGCAGAGAAGAAGATGATGGGAAGGATTTCTCTGGATTTATTTTTGGAGACATGATTGTATGTGGAGGAGTTTGGTGAAGGGATAAAGGTAGAATAAGCAGGACTGTTTACCAACGTTCCCATCTGAAGAGCAAACCTCAGTGTGGTTGGGATTCAGAGAATGCCGGAAAGGATGGCTCTCAATAACCAGGGGTTATCCACAAGGAAAGGGTTTCTTTGCTCACTTAGATGAGGTTGTAACAATGAAGCAGTGTGAGTGCCCAGTCAATGGGCAATTGGGGGTTGAATGTTCTTAGACAGATGCAACAGCTCCATCCAGGGGCTTCTGCCAGTTTTTTATAATCAGCTCATTTCTTATTTCCACCATAAAAAAGAATTCCTTCCTGTTACGGTTTTAGCCCCTCATCATCTTTATGAATCCCTCAAATGGGCATCAAAAGATTCTCTTCAGTTAACAGAATGGCCAGTAATCCTAGATCCTCTGAATTTTTCCCCCATCTTTAGGAATCACACATGCCTACATGCCTACATATATTTTCTGATGGTTAACAGAAAATGCAGACACAGGCTGCAAGCACAGTGGCGTGGCGAAATGATCAGATGGTGAGTGACAAAAAAGAACTTTGTTTTAAAAGTCATTTATTAAATATAACTTTGTGGCAGGGAAAGTTTTAGAAACTTAGTGTACATTTACTTATTTCTCGCAACAATCCCGAGACTTGGGTATTGCTATTCCCGCTTTGCAGATGAGGAACGCATTTCCCACATCAGAGTTTTCAAATGTCCCAAGGTCACCAGGCTAGTGACAGAGGCAGAATTGAAACTCAGGTGTGACCTGAGTCCATGCTGTATTCTGCCTCTCCCAGAGCCGGCATCCAACACAAAGTCCCCAGGCCCAGGAAAGTACATTTTCTGCATGCCAGACAACAGTAACACACAAAAAGTTGCCAGTCGTGATAATGTGCAGAAACCATCACCTTTTACACATCTGATATCCTTAGCCATGAGGTGGGCTGCAAGCCTTCTTTAATTGACAGAACAAAGAAAGTTTTCATCCACAAAGGCAATTCAGGGCATTTATTTAAAGAGCGGGGTGGGGCTTTTGCATATTCAGGGAGATCTAGAAGTGCTCCCACCAGTTACTAGGAGCAACCGTGGAAGTCTCGTCAATTTTTAATACTGATGCTCATCCCAGTGGTCTACTGATCTTCCCTTAGTGGTTCTACTAAAGGTCCAACTATAAAACAACAACAATATTTATTCCACTCCCTGCAGACACCATGGGTCAGTTTTCCCACAGGCTTCCTCTGCCTTTGGAAACCTAGTGACTAAGTGTCCAGTCACAACATAGAAGACTGGATCCCAGAGACTGGAGGGATGTTCATCCACTGGTTGCAACCCACACAAACGTGCTCATAAGTTCTGGAATCTTCCTTTCACTCATGTTCCCATTTTTCTCTGTTACGCATGAGAACGGTGGCCACTTTCGAATGCCCAGGACGATGCACTATTCAGAATGTCTCCGGGACACCTGGCCTGGCTGACATGAGGGAGGCCACCTGTCCGTGGGGGCCCTCCTTCCTCAGTTCTCCTTCCTTCAGCATCAGTGACCTCCAATCTTGCAGCACGTTCATGCTGTCCCAGCTTCTTCTGTGAGAGAAAAAGAAACACTCTTCTTATCAAGTAATTCACACTAAGACATCAGAGATTCAAACTTCCACCCCTCTCCCCACCACTTCCCATCCATCTCCAACGGGTTGGGTCATACTTGTATTTTAAAAGAGGGCAACGCTGGATACAGGAAATAGTGCATCGCAGAGGAGGGGAAGCCTTCCAGGCACTTTCCACGTGATCCAGCTCAGTTACACCTGGCCATTCCTGCCTGTAGGTGTGTGTGTCATCAAAGTCTCACGTAGGCTGGGAGGAGTTCGGAATTATTTGGTTTTCAGAATAAGCAGCTGGCGACTCTACATAAATCGACTAGAAATGAGCTCTACTGATCCAGATCTTAGCCCAAGGGCATATGTCACTGCCTCCACCCAGCCCTTACTTCTTCGTCCTCCCTTTGTCTTTGTACAGATGCACATTGAGAGCCCATTGTGTGTTCCAAACTGTACAAAGGGTTCTCGGAGCTCTAACCTGCATTCTCTGTCCTCAAAGAGCCAACAGTAAACAGCAACAAAAAATCCCACAAGACGGTAAGGACAAAATAAGCGTGTCTAACAAAGGGTGCCCTAGTTATTCAGACGGGGCTAGAAGACGCAGGCAGACTAACGTGATGGGAGAGGCTTCCTGAAGTCAGGAGTCTGATTTGGGGATCTGAGTAAGTGGAAAGGGGTGAAGGGGCACGATAGACAGTATCCAGATGCGGCCATGTCAGCTCCTCCCATTCCCTTACACACATGCAGCTCCTCCCGCCAAGAGGAGGAGCCTGTCTCCCACCTTCTTGAATCTGTGCAAACCATGTGACCTGCTTTAACCAACAGAATGAGATGGGAGTGACATCCGGAGACTTGCAGTGCACAGGTCTCACAAGGACTAGCAGCTTGCACCTCCTCCCCTGGGAGCTCAGCCACCTGCCGTGCAGAAGTCCAGGCTGGGCTACTGAACGATTCCAGACCACGTGAAGAGAGTCCTGGAGGACGACAGGCTGCCTGGGTCATTCCACATGAATAAGCCCAGCTGACACTCCACGGAGAAGCGCCCAGCAAGTCCTGCCTGAATTCCTGACACAGAGTTGTGGAAAAGAATAAATTGCTGTTGTGTTAAGCCACTAAGTTTGGGGTGGTTGGTTAAGCAGCCATAAATAACGGATACAGTGGGGACAAAGAGGTGGACACAGTGCTGAGCTGCTTGCCACATAAGAGGACGGCACGAATAGAATGAGAATGAATGCACAGAGTATTTGGGGATGCCCTGAACTGAGTAAACCAATCTGGCTAGAGCAGCCATTTCAGATTAGCAATCAGAAGAATGTAGTTTGATAAACTGGGCCCAGGTAACTTTAACGTGGGAGGGGGAACTTCAAGACCCTTCATCAGTGCCCTCTGTAGTGGATGCTATCAGTGCCTTCTCAGCAGACCCCGGCCCTTATTCTTCAGTGGGCACCAGCTCAACATCCAGCCACCAGCACTGGCATTTCATTGCCTGAGTGCTTGTTTGTTGTTGTTTTGCCCGCCTACCTAAGCAAACAGGACAGAAATGCTGGGGGAAATAATGCCTGTGAGACTAATGACTGATGGGAGTTGGTGTATAAACATCCCAGCTCAGGTGGATTCACTCTAAGGCAGGTGTTCTACGCTGGGTGCCAGAGTTTCCTTGGTAGAATTAAATCCCAGTCGCCCACAATGGTAACTTGGTTCATAATGCACTTTAATGGCTGCGTTCCCTTCCCTGTTATTCAACCCTGATTCCTACTGGTATTTCCTTCCTACTGGAGGTCCTGAGATCACCTCCCAGTGAATTGCTTGCCTTTGGAGAAACCCAAATGAAGAGACTCTCATGTTAGAGTTAGGAAAAATAAAGCCAGGATGCAGATTCCTTTGGGTGAGTGCTTTAACAAAGTGAACTAAAATATGCAGTTTTTCAAACCAAATAGAAATAAATGGAAATTTATTTCTCTCCATCACTCTGCTCCAGGAAGTCATCTTGCAAACCCAGGCCATTGGGGGAGCTTGGTCATCCTCAATATGTGTCTTCCATTCACATCATTCCCAGCCAGCAGGAAGGAAGAGGAAGGTGCAAGTATGAGATGATGATTACGCCCATCACTTTCACTTGCCTTCCGTTGGTGAGAACTTAGTCACACGGGCCAAATGCAGCTGCAAGGGAGGCTGGGAAATGTAGTCCAGATGGACAGCCATATGCCCAGCGAGAAGAGAATAAATTGGTGAGAAGTGGCAGACGGGAGTCTCTGACACAGGGAGATTGGGTGATTGCCCAAGGGACTGCAGCTAGTTAGTGGACAACTAGAACTATAAGCCTTTTGCCCACCATTTTTTTTCCTTCTGCCCCCAAACTGATTCCAGCCTAACTGTGGTCTCGAATGCTTAAGAGTCTGACAATCTGCAGGGTCCACCACCCCACATCACAGAGTCAGCAAAGCAGAATAAGCCCTTGGAATCCCTCTCAATTTCAGTCCATACTAGACTGCTAGATTGGACTTTCTGGCCAAATCAAATGGCATAGCAGCCCATAGTCTCTACTGCTGTAACCCTCCCTTTTAAGCAGAGGCAGCTAGCCTCACTGTTAGCCCATGTTGCCCCTTAATACAAATTTTTTAAATTAATTTTTATTGGAGTATAGCTGATTTACAATGTTGTGTTAGTTTTAGGCGTACCGCAAAGTGAATCAGTTATACATGTACATATATCCACTTTAGATGCTTTTCCCGTATAGGCCATTACAGAGTATTGAGTAGAGTTCCCTGTGCTATTCAGTAGGTCCTTGTTAGTTACCTATTTTATACATAGTAGTGTGTATAGGTCAATCCCAATCTCCCAATTTATCCCTCCCAAATTTTTAAAAATAATAATAATGGCCCTCCCTCTTCCTCAAGGAAATTTACTGCCATTCAGCACAACAGTCTTAAAAACTATACAAGCCTACAATGGCAATGATGTGAAGGGCACCCCTGGAGTTAGGTGAGGTTTTCAACCTGTGAGTTGTAATCATGAGTCCTGGGCTGGGGAGGGAGAGGAAAGAACCATGGAGCTGGCTGACATCTGTGACGATCAGGGACATTTTACAGTCATCTCTGAAGAACTTGGACTTGTTCTTGGTTTGCAATTATCCACACACAGGCTAAGTGCTGAAGCTCTTTCCTTTTGAGCACAATATCAGGGATGGAGATGCACACCCAGCATCAGCACCCAGCACAGCTCATTAAAATATTAAAATAGAGGAAACTGAGAGTAGACAGGGCTGTCTAAGTGAATGCTGTTCACAACTTTTACATGCTAACTTGTATTTTTCAAATGCAGTGTTTGACTAGAATTGGGTCATATGTGTAAAAACTGTCTTTTTTTTTTTTTTTAAGGGCAATGGAAACAAATGACTTGAAAGAAATTGTCTAATGGCTCCACACTGTTCTCATCTCTCAGATTTAAAAAAACAATCCCTAGGGCTTCCCTGGTGGCGCAGTGGTTGAGAGTCCGCCTGCCGATGCAGGGGACACGGGCTCGTGCCCCAGTCCGGGAAGATCCCACATGCCACGGAGCGGCTGGGCCCATGAGCCATGGCCGCTGGGCCAGCGTGTCTGGAGCCTGTGCTCCGCAACGGGAGAGGCCACGGCAGTGAGAAGCCCGCGTAGCGTACCGCAAAAAACAAAAAAAAACAAAAAAAAACAATCCCTTTATCCGTGATAGAGATAGCACTGAATTATTAAATCATTATCCTACCCCTTAGCCATTCTTTAATTTTTCCCAAGATAGAAGGTATATTTCTTTTACAGTTAGGTTGGAAATAACCAGGGTATGTGCTGTTTAAGTTACCGACCATCGCTTGTTACTGTATGTGCAATATTTTAAGTGCAAGTGTACATGAGTGCAGTTACCTCTGAATTGAACTCTACAAAGTAAGGTGACACTCTGGATTTTTTCCCCAACAATTTCCCATTATGCTCGACAAAACTCCATCCAAATGCAAACCTCAGTCTCATTTGTACTGAAAATATGTGTCTAATCACCAAGAAGCCAAGCATTTATCAGGATAATCCTTCCAAAATCATCAACTTTAATGGTATCCAGACGACTTTTCTGGAGAGGGCTCATTAGTTTTAAAAAAAAAAAAATTCTCAAAATGTCAATGTTCTGTGGCTTTACTTAGAGAGTTAAAAACGTAATCAGAGTTCCCTGCCTTCCTGTTTAATAGCCATTTTCTGCCTATATACTGCTTTGAAAAACAGTCAAGCAAATGTAAAGAAGATAACTATCAGGCATAAATGAAATACCACCAAAGGGGATATTAGGTTGTATGCATAAAAATGAGTAACTTCAGAGCTGCAGATTAAGAAACTGAATATCTTGGTGTTTAAAATTAGAATGGTTCCCCAAAGAATTGATAATGTTCCATTTAAGAAAAGAAATGTTTTCAAATCACTCCGTTGGCTAGAGAAGTCTGAATCAAAGTCAGAAATTAATAAAAAGATGCAGACAGAGACCCCCAGTCATAAATAACAGAGCCGATTTGTATGCTTATAAAAAGCCTGCAAGGCCTGGCGGTGTCTATAGTCCTAAGGGCAAAAAATTTAATAAGATGCAAGAAGAAAATAGAAAAAATGGAAATGAATGTACTTGGTGGAAATGCTATTGTATTCTTGTGACACAATGACTTGTTTTCTGGAAAAGTAATTCTTCCATTGAGCCCAGGCAAGCACTGTGTTCATTGTAAAGTTGTATATTCAGACCTGTAGTCTGAAGGGTTTGCCTGTGTTTAAAGCTCAGTGCTACCCCAGGCTCATTAGAGTACAAGGACAAAGCTCTATCATATTACCGCCTCAACACCACTCAGAACTTTGGGGTAGTTTTCAGTGGCTTCAAGTACTTAGATTGTCAGCAGTGCAGGAAATAGAAAGTAGAATACTGAATGGGTGAGGTGTATACATCAAATGTGCAGGAATGTATAGATAGAGATAAGGATACTAGTCGAACACCCTGTAACAGTGAAGTCGGGGCAGAACAGTTCCAGGGTAAAGACAGATGTGGGGTAAATTGAGCTGCAATGCACTGCTTGTAAAAATTAGAGCAGTCTGGGTCTCATTCAAGATCAAAGGGTTCCTTTCTAGACTCTATATCAGGAACAGGGCTCTGCTATGGGTGGCAGAATGATAAGGGAACGTAATCACAGCCATAAAATCTTTAGCGTAGAGACAGGGATAGCAGAGGAAAAGCATCAATTCAGGTCTGTTTCGACAACAAGATGGCATAATTCTACAAGTGGTTTTATTGTTGTTGTTTTGTTTTGTTTTTAAAATTCTGGGCTAACTCAATGTTTTGACTGACATGCTTGTTCTTTGTGGGAAGCTGCTTATCAGGATGGGGGCAGCGTTGGCTGGGGGTGAAGGTAGGAAGGAGAGAGTGTGGTCAGGAGGAGAAGTGGGAAGAAGTCAGGTTCCAGTCAAAACAACTCACTCCTGCTGTGATAACTCAATTGGTTTCTTACGTGTTTATTTTGGGAATAAATAATACCCATAGATAAGGAGAACATTGAAAGGTACAAGAAGCAATATGGTGAAAACTCGGTCCCCCTCCAGCCCACCTACCCAGGCTCCTCTTCCAGTGGGAACCACCATGACTCTCCCTTGCCTTGCAGATATTTCAATGCACAAGTCCAAACTCTGTTTCGATATCAAATAAAAACAGGCCTCCACCCCCTCAGTCCCCCTCCCCAGGACATCTATCTATCTCAGGGTCTTCAATAGATGAACTCCGGACACCAGGCGTTTTGTTTTGTTTTGTTTTGTTTTAAGGGGCAGGATTATTACTTAATGATAATGACATATTTTACACATTGTCGTCTGCTGATGTTTAAAAGATAAGAAGAAATTTGTCTAGGCGGACGCCTGAGGCCCTCGGAGGACACCGGGAGACCCTGCCAAAACGCTTCCAAACTGAATAGTCGTTGGGCTGCCAGATAATTCAGAAACTATTTGTATGAGCTGTTTATCAAATTATTAACCGCACAGATGTTGTTTGGCTGAAGAGCAGCTGAATCCCCTTTCTGGCAGTCGCGGAGACAAAGGTCTCCAGGAATAATTGGAGATGTGCATGGAATATTAAATTAATTTACTGCTCTTAATTCTTATGCAAATTTTGACCTCCGATGGCGCCTATCAATTACCCCGCACGCAGTGAAAGCTGAGGCGACAGTTTCTTTTCTTCTCTTTGCTTTTTTCTGTTTTTTTTTTAAGAACTCGAAAAAGGAAATATTTGCAATAAGCAGGCGGTAGGAGCACCGCGTAACTGGAATTATTTAATTGAATCTCCAAGTTTTCAGGGTTGTCGGTAGGGGATATAACCCCAGGACTCGAGGGAGAGGGCGGGAGGGGTGCAGAGGGCGCAGGAATTTGTGGGTTTGACTGCACACCTGTGGACCGCGGGAAATGCGAGAATGAGCAGAGACGAGTGGTGGAAAAGGAACCATCGGCCTGCAGGCGGACGCGGGCCTTCGGAACTCTGCGAGTTCAGCATCAATGCGCTATTCCGTGTCAGTCCCGCGCGCTTCGCAAACCCGGGTCAGGCTTGGAAGCGCCTTTGCGCCGCTCTCCTGGACTGCTGCCTGCAAGGTCTCCATCTGAGCTCTGGCTTCCTTTTACTTATCTTTAAAGGCTTTTAACCCGTCTCTAACCCCCAGCCAAAAAAAACAAAACAAGCCAACCAATCAAAACAAACAAAACCAGATTTTATTCCTTGCTTGAAAAACCAAACCACCATGATGCGCGCGCACGTCCAGCTCCTACTGAAATCCCGGGTGGGCCGAAATGCATTTAACTGTCTCCTGCGTGGCGAAGTGACACCCACTCTTCTCTCTGAACTGAGCAAACGCCCGGGCTTTGTCTGCGCTTGTGGCTTCGGCTCTGTGCGGCTTCTGCGCTTCGGTGGTGGGCTGTAAAACTGGGGTCTCTGAGTCTTTCATCATCTTTCTAATAAGGAAAACCAAATCGGGCGCATAATGTCTTCGGCCCCGGCTCGACCTCCCCAGGACCTCGGCAGCCCCGATGATGTCGCCAGCGGCCCGCGGCGCAGTCACGACGCGACGCCTTTCAGCTCCTTGCGGCCCCCACAAAAGCCAGACAACAATATCAATTAATCATGCAGCCGGCAAACAAGGAGATTCATCCCGCGACAAACAGCCCCACCGAGAGCCGCTGAATGGGCGTGATTAGCATGTGAAAAGGCGAGCAAAACTCCGCGGTTCAACGGCTAAAGAGCAATTTGATGGGGCTGGGATGGGGAAATTACTTGATTAGAGTCCTTCGGAGGAGAGCACAGTTCCAGCCCCTCGGCCGGGAATCCGAAGGGAAACAAAACGCGCTGGTAAACGTGGCGACCTGGAGGGAGCGCGCGCGAGGGAGGGAGCGCGGGGGCCGGCACTGCGGCTGTGAACCCGGGTGGGGCGGGAGGGGCGAGACGATGATCTGCTGGCCACGGCCAACGCCCGAGGCCGGAGCCAACACGAGCCGCGACAACTGCTTCTCACCGCCCTCACCTCGGGCTCCCAGGCCGGGACGGGGCGGACTCAGACATTCCCCACACGGGGCTGGATCTCGACTTTTCCGCGCTGCCCCTGCTCGGGTCCGAAAGTGGTGCATGCGGAGGGAAAGGCCCACCCACGGCGTCCCACGAGTCCCCTGCGGGGGCCTCAGGGGTGCAGCCCACCCGGCAGCAGCCTCCGCCAGCTCTAGGGCTCCGGACCCCGGGTCGGAGTCGCGAAGACGGCGAGGCGGCCGTTCCACCCGCAGCTCTACGGTTCCATTCCCGCGGGCAGAGAAGACTGGAGCCAGTCAAGACTGTTTTCCGGCTGCTTCGAGTTTAATCACCTTGTTGCTGCCTGCTCTAAAGGCTGTCGCGTTTGGGCGTGATTTCTGATGGGAAAAGCGTTCCTTGGCTGCATCCCCTCGGGGAGGAGGTGGGGAGCTGGGGCAGAGTGCCACGCGGAGTGAGGGCGCTAGGGCCTAGGTGGAGGGACCCGGATGGAGCAGGCCCCGGGGCTCTCCCTGGGTTCGGGTGGGCAGCCCCGGGCCTGCCCTGGATCCGCACACGCAGGGCCAGAGCTGGCGGCTTGGGATGCTGCGTGTCGCGGCCTCCTCCCAGAGGAGGCCAGGAGTTTGGCTCGGGTACACTCGGGCCTTTGGGGCGGCACTTTTATTTTCTGGGGAGATGGGTGACTGGGTGAAACGCTAAAGAGCAAGGGCAGCTCAGGGTTCGCCGGACTCAGGCCCCCAGTACGCCGTCTAGGGTGGGCGCCCACGCTTACCCCTCAACCCCCGCTCGGCTCCGGAGCTAAAGTCTGCGCCAACCCCAGCCTTGGGAACTTAGTTTCCGCTCTCTGGGCGCCCATAACCTTCCCTCCGGTCGCATGCCCACAAGCCCCTGCTCCCTGGCTCCTCCCAGCGCCAGGGAAGGGAAAAGCCACCCCCCAACCCCATCCCCAGTCCCCAAAAACCCAGACTAACTCCCTCTCCATCTCAGGACCTAAAAGGGTCCTTTCATCTCACGCCCCAGATCTGAGTATACAGGTGTTTTCGGGATGCGGCCTTCAATTTTCCTGGGGGCGGGAGAATCTAATTCCGCCTTCTTGAAGTACACTAACACAAAGGTAATAAAGACTTCAACAGACAGATTCGCCAAGGCCCCGGCCGTCTTAAATTCATCCTGCCCCTTGGCACAGCATCAAGGAGTCAGATCTTGTTTTATATAAAGGGGGGGGGCGGATAGCCCCCATCAAGCTGAACAACTGTCACCCAGTTGAACAGGGTGTCAAGCCGCAGTTCGTGGCCAACTTGAAAAAGCTCAATTCTTTCTGAAAAGTCTCCAGCGGTGGGCGTGCAGCAAACTGCAGCTCGCCCCCTCCTCCCTTTCTCCTTCGCCCTCTCCTTCTCTCCCTTGACTCCGCGCTGAAGCTACAGTGAGGCCCCTTCCTCTTTCTGTCCCCAGTCGGACCCCGCGAGCCACGGCTTCTGGCTGAGGTCAGAGAGGGGCGCTGCGGCCCGCAGGCCTGGAGGGCGCAAGAGGGAGCAGGGCGCGGCGGCGGCAGTGGCAGCTCCAGCGAGGAACCGAGGACCCGCGAAGCTGAGGGCTCACACCCGGACGCGGAGCCCCAGACGCCCGACGGTCTCCAAGCACGTCTGCCGGACAGGCAGCGCGGCGGGACACGCGGAAATCTGTGCCTTGCGCCCCCGCCCATCTTTTTCCGCCCGACTCTAACGCGCCGCGTGGCCCGAAGCGCGCTTTCTCTGAGGGGCTAGGGCGGTGCATTTTAATTCCAAAGCCAAGAGGTTGAACCGTCTCTAAGTTGGCGGGCGGTGGGGGCGGTAGCTTGAAACTGCGTGGCTGAATGCCTTTGCCTGCGGGGTAGCAGAGCTGTTCCCACCAATAGCGAAGGCTTCGGGCTGGCTTTGCAGTTATTTTTGCGAGTTCTGCCCGGTGCCCATCATATTGCCCTGAAAAGCAAAAGAGGCCGCTGCAATTTATCCCGATGGGCGGTTTTTAAGAAGCTGGCAATTTGAACCGGCTGGGTGTTATTTAGTGCAATATGAAATCAAATGATCCTATTTCTCAAATAACAGTGTCTGTGAGGAGAAGTGAATCCTCTGAAAGGGTAATTGTCTGCTGATAGTGTTTCCCATTATACCCGATCTTGGCCTAAATGGTGTTCGACAGCGGGGCTGAGAGCGAGGGGTGAAATGAACGCGCGAGCTCGCCCTCGGGAGGCAGCGAAGCGGCCGCTCGGCTCGCGTTGGGCCGGCAATGCCACCCGATGCGCCACCGACTTCGACGTCATTTTGCAGGTGGCCGACATCATTAGACACGAGTGATCTTGTGGATGAAAGAATAAAAGTAACTCTTCCTTCTCTCGCAACTTTGGGAGTCGCTAGAAATTGGAGACTGCACTCTTCTTCACAGCGTCCTGCAGTCGTTTAGTCAGACAACAGATTGATGATAATCTGCGAAATAAAACCTAGTTTAGCCCCCCTCATCCTCCTGTTAATATTGAGAACGCGGAGTCTTTCCTTCCAAGGACACATTTGCGCCTAGGATCTTCCCAGTCCCGTTTTCAGAACTCAAACTCAATTCCCAGGGAAAATACTGGGTCCAGGAGTTGCCTGTTATTCCCGCGGCATGTGGCGCATTTGGGAGGAAAAAGTTGGCCCCGAGCTTTTAAATTGTCCTCCGTAGGCCCAGCCGCTGTTTTTAGTGACAGCCAGATATAGCGGTTCAGCTT
>NW_006781263.1:1779404-1781376 GCF_000442215.2 Lipotes vexillifer
TTCAGCTTATGTCTGAGAGAAGCACGGAAGAGGAGCAAATTTAAGGAATGATTTTATGAACAGCGTAAAATCTTATGAAAGCGGCAGTCCGCAGCCTCCGCGTCTGGCCTCGGGGCGTGTGGGTGCCCGGGGTGGAGCGCCAGGGCGCACACTGATGATACCTGGGGCCACCTCTCTGCGGAATCACTCCCGGTGGCAGAGGCGCACAAGCAGCAGCCTTGCCCATAAATCCTTTTTACTTATTATGCAGGCCCCACGAGGGGAGCGGCCTCCTCTGTAGAGCCTGCGAGCCTGGACATAGAGGCTTCGTCCGGACCAATCTCACCCGGGAGAAAGGCAGCTCCAGGGCCACACTCGGGCCAAGGACGAGATAAGGCTTCTGGTCGATTCCTCCACACACACACCCCTTCAAAATTTCCTTACAGAGGATTTTTTGTGCTCCGAATATCCTGGAGTTGTAGGTACAGCATACACTGTGCTAATTGAGGCATTTCAGGCTGAGCCTACTAGAATCAATTTGTGGCTTGTTTTTGCTCTAGCTAGGCAGTTTTATTTTAGTTTTTAATATTCTCTTGGAGTGTTTTGAGACAAAATATTTCTTTTCTTTTTTTCCCCATCCTATGACCTCTGTTTACAAGTCCATTTGGTTGTTCGTGATTTCCCCTCTTTCTTGGCGCTGCTTCCACGTTATCTAGAGAAGCCGAGGAAGGATGGTAATTCCCGCAAGTCGGAGGAACCACGCCGAGGACGCTTCTATCCCTTTCACGGAGGCACGTTCTGCCACCGCACCTGGAGTCCAAGGTACCGGACACTAGGCGGCCGCTCCTGGAGCAATCTGGGGCCTCTCTGGCTGAAGGAAAGCGGGGTAGCCTGGGTTCAGCCCGCGGCGTCCCCTCCAGGATTCGTCGCCTGCCTGAAAAGCCAGCCGGCATCGGTCCTCCTGCCAGGCCCGGGGCACGGCCTGGACGCCCGGCCCTCCAGAGCCCGGTGGTGGTGCTTACTCCTCTCACGCTCCTGCTCGGCGTCCGTACCTCCCGGGATGCCGTTCCCGAGGGGCTTCTGGGGACATCTCGCCTCTCGAGGCCCTCCGGCTAAACTTTAAGCCCCGCGATGCAATCAGAAAGTGAGAGACCACGCTTCCTCTGCCCTCGAGGGGCCTCTCGGGGTCTCCGCGCAGCCCCGCCGCTATGCCCTGCAGCACAAGCAGCCGCCGGCCTGGCTCGGGGCAGCCGGGGCGGCGGCAACAACGCGAGGACAGCGGACCCCTTCCCCCACGCGCAGGCCAACGCGGGGCGATCGCCTCCAAACCTGCGCTCCCACTTCTCCCGGAGGAAGGGGGGCCACGCCCGAGCCTGTCCACGGGCCTTTAAGGAGAAGGAAGTGACAGTGAGGAGTCCCCCAGTAACCTCGAAAGGGCCTAGATCACATTCCCTCACCTCCTCCCCAGTAAATGAAGCTGGGAACCCCGGAGATGGGCCACTCGTTTTTGTCAACCTCGCTGCGCTCTCCCGGGGCTGCAGGCTCCTGCGCGGCTTGAGAGTCCCTCTCTCCTCCTGGACTTGCCTGGACCCAGGGGGCACGGACCCCGCCCCGCACGGGACGGGGCTGGGGGCCTCGGCTGGGGGAGAGAGGGGACTTGGATGGCTCAAAACTGCCGCCACCTTCCCGCCTTCAGGGAAACCCTCTCAAAGTCCAGGCCCGGGGGAGGGGGCGGGAGAAAACCCCGCCGTGCCAGGCCTCACTCCCCTTTTTCCCAGGGGTCTCGGGGTCCCAGGGACTCCCTAGGGCCCTGTGGCCGAGAGGCGGGGAGTTAAGAAAGATATCTCCTCTTGCCGGGGACCATCTCCCGGCCTCTCCGCGCCTTTGCCGGGGAAGAGCCGGCCGCTTGCCCAGTTCTTCGGCTCAGATCCGAGCGGTCCGCAGTGCACACTCCCCTCCCCTCCGCGAGCGAGCCAACCTTCCCCCAACCCCG
>NW_006781263.1:1781432-1783349 GCF_000442215.2 Lipotes vexillifer
CTCCGCTCCTAGACCCACTAACCTGGCGAAGGCGCGGAGCAGCTGCTCGCCCGACCTCGCCGGGCGCTGCGCGGAGGATGAGCGCGGCTTTGCGCGCAGCCGAGACCCGCTGGCTCCGCGGCTTAGGCCCATACTCCCCTCCCCCACGCCTTATAATTTAATCACACGCGATATTAAATTATCAAGCCGCTCATTAATCATCGTGCGAGTTACTGGGACTCAACACGTCTCCGCGAGTTTTGACAGCCCAGACCAGTTCTCGGGGTCGGAGTGTGTCTGGGTTTGGGGGACGAGGGGGCGTGTCGAACCACTCGAGGAATACTACGAGCCCCACGCGGGCTGTCGGGGCCTCTTGCCTGGAGAAAGGTTTGGAAAAGAGCGGGCTGGGCCTCTGAGTTTGGTCTAGGGTTTGTTAAAAGCCCAGACGCATCCCTCCCGGGCCCCTTTCCCGAAGATCTGGATTTTGATCACGACGATTAAGACAGCCAGCGGCGAATCAATCAACAGCATCTTAATTTGCAGTTTTTCCGGAGGGTGAATTTGACCTGAATTAGTGTATCTTCATTACCTACTTTGGACGGTATGAAATTAATGCGTTTGAAATACAGATGAAATCGTATCACTGAAGTCATTTCAAAGAACAACTTTTCCAACTCAAAGGGGGCTCTCTTGCCTTTTGCATACTACAGATGCGAAGACAGGAAAATAAAGGATTTTTAAAATTAAATCCTTAATGTGAGGTTTTCTTTTTTAAAATAATCCATGTTTTTCACTCTAAAGTTTTTACAAACTGGTTTTATTTTCTAGTTTTCCTCCCCTTTCCCTATTTCTAGTAGATGGCTGTTTTAAAAGAATAAACCAATTAAATGAGAATTCATATGATTTGATTCCATACAATGAAGAAAAAATGTGCTCATTAAAAGTTGTCCTCGTGGGGCTTCCCTGGTGGCGCAGTGGTTTCGAGTCCGCCTGCCGATGCTAGGGGACACGGGTTCGTGCCCCGGTCTGGGAAGATCCCACATGCCGCGGAGCGGCTGGGCCCGTGAGCCATGGCCGCTGAGCCTGCGCGTCCGGAGCCTGTGCTCCGCAACGTGAGAGGCCACAACAGTGAGAGGCCCGCGTACCGGGAAAAAAAAAAAAAAAAAAAGTTGTCCTAGTGGCACAAAAGAGGGTAATTAGTTCTTAGCGTTCAGGATCTCACACACCAGGAGAAAAATAAACAAAAGAGCAATAAAACAATAAGCAAAAAAATAAACACCCCCCCTCTAGAGGGGGTGATGTAGGTAAGAATCTGTCAACCAACATTCTTTAAATATCCAGTTTGAAATTAGTCTTGAAAGAAATGTAATTCCCAAATGAAGTCCTTCCCCACGTTAGCATAAGCTAAGGCAAGTGTGTAAGGCACACTTACACACTTACAGCACGTGGGAGGGGCTTCCCTGGTGGCACAGTGGTTGAGAGTCCGCCTGCCGATGCAGGGGACACGGATTCGTGCCCTGGTCCGGGAGGATCCCACGTGCTGCGGAGCGGCTGGGCCCGTGAGCCATGGCCGCTGGGCCTGCGCGTCCGGAGCCCGGGCTCCGCGACGGGAGAGGCCGCGACAGTGAGAGGCCCGCGTACCGCAAAAAAAAAAAAAGAGTACGTGGGAGCTTGCAAAAAAAAAAATTAAAACACGAACGTTTTCTTGGATGGACCCACCAGAAATTAGAAAAATGAATTCCTTCCATTCATTTGACTAGTTTTCTTCATGAAACTGCTTTTGCAGACATCATCCCATTTGACTCTTTCAGGAATGCTGGAGGTGTGATTGCCTGGATGAGACCGGTTCATGTCCAATCCCACCCATTGTCCAGCTTCTGTGCATCCCCCAATTTCTTCAATCCGAATCATGCAGGGCAGTTGAACAGTTTCCTGCTG